>NW_026601963.1:5247-28974 GCF_029448725.1 Salvelinus fontinalis
GCTAGTGTTTGGTTTCTAGTTTTGAGGCGGTTGATCCACTTCCATCTCTGACACGTGGAAACCGAAGGGGGGAAGGGAGGGGTTGCACTCCACATCATATGCGCGTCGGTCAGAGGGGTCTGGGCGCGGCCGGCCAAGGTTGTAGGCCCCATGTTGCCCACTTGTAGATTTAACCCCTTACCTGGGTTAAAGGGTGGTCTGTCCGTGGGGTAGGTTTTAGGTTTAGGTAAGGTTAGTAAAATGGTTAAGGTTAGGGTTAAGGTTGGGGTTAGGTATAGTTTTTAGAGTGGTTTAGGGTTAGGTTTAGGGTAGGGTAAGGTTTAGGGTTAAGGTTAGGTCTGGTTAGTAAAATGGTTAGGGTTAGGTATGGTTAGTAAAATGGTTAAGTTTAAGGTTAAGGTTAGGGTAAGGTATATTTTTTAGAGAGGTTTAGGGTTAGGTTTAAGGTTAGGGTAAGGTTTAGGGTTAAGGTTAGGTATGGTTAGTAAAATGGTTAAGGTTAGGGTTAGGGTTAGGGTAAGGTATAGTTCTAGGAATGGTTAAGTTTAGGTAGGTCTGTCGACTCGATTTAGGATCAGGCAAAATCCCTTGAGTTGCGCCCCTTTATGCAGGTTTGGTCCTCGGTTGGTTGCCATGTGTCCATATCGAGTGGTGTGGTAGAAATGTCTAGGTCCGCTGTGTCAACGGATGTAGAAGGCATAGTACAACGTAGGAGTGTACTCCCTCTCGGATCCTTCTAGTTGAGCTCCATATTGTCTATGTATTTACTTCCGTGTTCGTCAGTTTAGGTCCTGGATGTTTTCAACCATGTGTATGTTTCAAGAGTTATTCCCTTCCAGGATCCTAACTCTGAATCAACCATGTATAGTCCAGTCCAGCTGGTCCGTATGGGTATACTCAACGTAGGATCAGGCAAAACCGTCGAGTTGCGTACCTTGTGCAGGTCCGGACCTCAGTTGGTTGCCATGTGTCCCTGTCGAGTGGTAAGTCATTGAACTCACATAGGTTAGGGCAGACAGGGATCAAGAGGGCTG
Source organism: Salvelinus fontinalis (assembly GCF_029448725.1). NCBI lineage: Eukaryota > Metazoa > Chordata > Actinopteri > Salmoniformes > Salmonidae > Salvelinus > Salvelinus fontinalis. The sequence goes on from NW_026601963.1 coordinate 6,282, forward strand.
GACCTCTTCCTGGCTGTCATGCATCCACCTAAGGAGGTCCGTCCTACGTGGCAAGAAGTCTATCGGGGGTTTTTTGGATCAGGCAAATCAACCTCTAGCCTTTTTGTGGTACGTCTGCCAGGAATTGTAGTTGATAGCCATGCTCCATCCCTACCATTTCGGTCCAAGGTAATTCAGTGGTTTTGGGTGATAGTGACCAGTGGAGTAACTCCCTTCCAGGATCGTAACGTTTCCAAAGGTATATCCTCCCTAGACAGTGAATTGTATCGTAGTCCAGGTAAAACAGTATGGATCGGTTGTCCAGGCTTAGCACGGCGGGGTAAGAGGTCCCCCAGTGAAATTTCAGTGGGATCAATTTCTCCGCCATACATTATCTGGGCACCCCAGGGATTACATAGCCAATGCGAACCTCCAGCCGCAGCGCCAAATCCAAAGCCCCTCTTCCAATGTTAAACCCCAACCCGCTAGGATCACCCACGCGCTACTGAACGCACTGCCAATCCAATTCTAAACTGGGGTAGGTAGTTGTCCAGCGCGGTACGTGACTCTCCTGTTTGTATGGGGTTAGGAGGGTTCGGCCGATCGGTCTGCCAACAGGGCCCCAGGAGGCCCCGAAGGAGACCAGTCACTCCATTTCCTACTTTCTTCTTGCTTGGTGTATGGAAGGGCCCAATTTGCTTAGGTCCCGCTCGCTGCGGGGGAGTCGCCAAGGACATGGTCCCCAGAGTAGTTGGAGAAAAAAGGTTCTCGTCCGTTGGGGGTGTTGGTGGGTGTAGACGCATTTTTTTAGAAGGATGGTGGGTTGGTAAGGTTTTTTTTAAATTTAGTTCTATTTAAATTAGTTCTATTTTATTGTTTCCTTTCTTCAAGGCCCATGGTCATGGTAACCCTGAGTCCAGGAAACCAAAAAAGGAGGGGAATATTTTAACTGAAGGAGAGTATTATTATTATTGAGAGTCCATAGACATGGTAACTCCCATAGTGTTGGTAAAGTCGCTAGAGGAAAGTTTTAATTACGAGTCCATGGTTATGGTAAATGCTATTAAAGATTTATTTTAACGGTCCTAAAGGTCACCTATGTATTTTTAGGGTAACCTAATGGTAAAAGGGCCCTGTGGTGTGATAGCTGAGCGTTAGTGTCTATCTATCTAACTACCATAGTGCTAGTAAAGTCGCTAGAGGAAAGTTTTAATTACGAGTCCATGGTCATGGTAAATGCTATTGTAGATCTATTTTAACGGTCCTAAAGGTCACCTATGTATTTTTAGGGTAACCTAATGGTAAAAGGGCCCTGTGGTGTGATAGCTGAGCGTTAGTGTCTATCTGTCTGTAGGGTTGGGACCGAAGGTGAGGTGGGGATACACGTGCAAACAAACATGAACATAAGAGGGGAAATAGCTATACATATATTTTTAACATATACAGAAGCATACACATATATCCCCACAAGTGGTGAGGGATAACAAGCAAAGTCACACTCCACTTCATCCTATGTGTGCATGTGTATGAGAGCTGTGTAAAACTCCAATTAAGGAAAGAAAAGTATACAAATAAAATAGTAGCCAAAAGGAGACCCCTCCGACGTCTGTGTGGAACCTGCCTTCCTTACAGCAACACTACAGATCTAGAGGAGTCCCAGCCACGACGCGTTTCTGCCTTACTCGGCTTCATCAGGTAGCAGGGAGGAGAATATATCCAAATAAAATTAAAGTAAAAGGGTGCAAAAAGTTGTAAAAAGTGTATGTATATATATATATATATCTACATATACAGTACAGTGTGCTATGTAATGTACTTGCCTTAATTGTAGTCCTGGTTGGGTGTGTAGAGTAGAATGCGGCCTGTCTGTTGTTCTCCTTGCAAAGTTTGTGAGGAGTGCTGCCTCTTTAGTCTGTGCATTTATAACCCAGGTGGAGGAGGTAATTTTGATTGGTCTGCACTGTTACTGGGCAAGATAGCCGGTAACAGGTTGCATTGTACAGGGTTCAGATAGGGGTGAGAGTGGAATAGAGCTAAGTAAAGTGGATGGGCAGTTAGAGTAGAGGTCAAGCACAACTAACAACAATACAATGGAGATCCAATATGATATAAGTTCAACCTTATAGTGACACAAGGTTAATAACATGTTATATGGTATAAATGACACGTGGAGTGTGACAAAGCAGGGATCACAATACATTATAAGGGACAGACACAAAATAGGGATCATAGTACATTATAAGAGACAGACAAGGTTAACAACATAGGGTCAGACACAGACACATATACACATACACACACACACAGATGGGTTAGGGCTAGGATAGCAGTAAAGGTTAGGGGCTGAGGTTAAGGTTAGGATTAGTATTAGGAATGGTTAGGGTTAGACAGGTTAGGTGAGGGGTTGGGTAGGTCTTGTAGGTTCAATTTTAAATTATTAAATTAAATATAATTGTTAAATCCCAATTATTTAATTATTAAATTATTGCAGGATCATGGGATCATTTAGGAAGATATAAAGTACATTTTTAAGAGTCCGTGGTCACAGTAACTCTGAAATGCTATTAAAGATTAATTTTAACGGTCCTAATGGTCACCTATTTATTTTTAGGGTTACCTAATGGTAAAAAGGCCCTGTGGTGTGATGGCTGAGTATTAGTGTCTGTCTGTCTGTAGGTTTGGGACCAAGGGTAGGGTGGGGGTACACATTCAAACACACATAAACAAGAGAGGGTTTACCTGGGTTTTTTGGTTTGTTTGTGTATGGTGCAGGGGTGTGAGTGGGGTGAGACTATGTTATAATTTGTTTCTTTTAGCTCCTAAATTGGAGATACGGTCGTCAGGGTAAGTAGAGGTCCCTTTACATCCGTGTCAGGGTGATGAAGTCTTGTTCTTTGGGGAAACTTTGTTTTTCTTTTGTCTTTGTCTTTGGTTGAGAAGGGTGATGTCTTCTTAGGAGTTCAATCATGAGTAGAGTAGGGTAAGTAGAGATCCCTTTACACCTATGTCAGGGTGGTGAAGTCTTGTTCTTTGGTGAAAGTTTGTTTTTCTTTTGTCTTTGTCTTGGGTTGAAAAGGGTGATGTCTTCTCAGGAGTTCAATCATACGTGAAGTAGGGTCATTTTTTCGTGTTACTTAATCTAATGATAATTTAAAACCTGTTTACCATCCAATCAAACCTTAGAGTAGTATAGAGGGTGGAGATTCCACACCCCTACAAGAAGCCCGATTCAAGATGATCCCAGTAAATTTAAGGGATGGAAAGCTCCTTGGCTTGCTGCGTCCAGGTCCCCCGACAGGCAATGCAACGGTGACTCGCTAGTGTTTGGTTTCTAGTTTTGAGGCGGTTGATCCACTTCCATCTCTGACCGTGGTTACCGAAGGGTAGGGTTAGGGTTAGGGGTTGCACTCCACATCATATGCGCGTCGGTCAGAGGGGTCTGGGTTCGCGGTCCGGCCTAGGTTGTAGGCCCCATGTTGCCCGCTTGGAGATTTAGCCCCTTACCTGGGTTAAAGGGTTAGGGTCTGTCCGTGGGGTAGGGTTTAGGGTTAGGTAAGGTTAGTAAATGGTTAAGGTTAGGGTTAGGGTTGGGGTTAGGTATAGTTTTTAGAGTGGTTTAGGGTTAGGGTTAGGGTTAGGGTTAGGGTTAGGGTTAGGGTTAGGTATGGTTAGTAAAATGGTTAGGGTTAGGGTTAGGTATGGTTAGTAAAATGGTTAGGGTTAGGGTTAGGGTTAGGGGTTAGGGGTTAGGGGTTAGGGGTTAGGGTTAGGGTTAGGGTTAGGGTGTTAGGGTTAGGGTTAGGGTTAGGGTTAGGGTTAGGGTTAGAGGGTTAGGGTTAGGGTTAGAGGGTTAGGGTTAGGGTTAGGGTTAGGGTTAGGGTTAGGGTTAGGGTTAGGGGTTAGGGGTTAGGGTTAGGGTTAGGGTTAGGGTTAGGGTTAGGGTTCTAGTTTTGAGTCGGTTGATCCACTTCCATCTCTGACACGTGGAAACCGGAGGGGGGAAGGGAGGGGGTGCACTCCACATCATATGCGCGCGGTCCGGAGGGGTCTGGGCGCGGCCGGCCAAAGTTGTAGACCCCATGGTGCCCACTTGTAGATTAACCCATTATTAGGGTTAAAGAGTCGTCTGTCCTTGGGGTGGGGGTTAGGGTTAGGTATGGTTAGTAAAATGGTTAAGTTTAGGGTTAAGGTTAGGGTAAGGTATATTTTTTAGAGTGGTTTAGGGTTAGGTTTAGGGTTAGGGTAAGGTTTAGGGTTAAGGTTAGGTATGGTTAGTAAAATGGTTAAGTTTAGGGTTAGGGTTAGGGTAAGGTATAGTTTTAGGAATGGTTAAGTTTAGGTAGGTCTGTCAACTCGATTTAGGATCAGGCAAAATCCCTTGAGTAGCGCCCCTTATGCAGGGTTGGTCCTCGGTTGGTTGCCATGTGTCCATATCGAGTGGTGTGGTCAAGATGTCTAGGTCCGCTATGTCAACGGAAGTAGAAAGCATAGTGCAACCTAGGAGTTTACTCCCCCTCGGATCCTTCTCTCTTAGCTCCACGTTGTCTATGTATTTACTTCCGTGTTCGTCAGTTTAGGTCCTGGATGTTTTCAATCATGTGTGTGATTCAGGGGTTATTCCCTTCCAGGATCCTAACTCTGAATCAACCAATGTATAGTCCAATCCAGCTGGTCCGTATGGGTATACTCGGCGTAGGATCAGGCAAAACCGTCGAGTTGCGTACCTTGTGCAGGTCCGGACCTCAGTTGGTTGCCATGTGTCCCTGTCGAGTGGTAAGTCATTGAACTCCCATAGGTTTGGGCAGATAAGAACCCAGAAGGCAAGCCCTCTTCACGGCTGTCATACATCCACCTTAGGAGTTCCGTCCTATGTTTCAGGAAGTCTATCGGGGGTTTTTTGGATCAGGCAAAACAACCTCTGGCCTTTGTACGTCTGCCAGGAGTTACAGTTGATAGCCATGCTCCATCCCTACCATTTCGGTCCCAGGTAATTCAGTGGTTTGGGTGATAGTGACCAATGGAATAACTCCCTTCCAGGATCGTAGTATTTCCAGAGGTATATCCTCCCTAGACAGTGAATTTGATCGTAGTCCAGGTAAAAAAGTGTGGATCGGTTGTCCAGGCTTAGTGCGGCGGGGTAAGGGGTCCCCCAGTGAAAATTAGTGGGATCCAATTCTCCGCCAGACATAATCTGGGCACCCCAGGGGTTACACGGCCGAGGCGATACTCCAGGCGCAGCGCCATACCCAAAGCCCCACTTTTAGCTGCCCCAACCCCAAGGATGAAACACGCGCTACTGGACATACTGCCAATCCAGTTCTAAACTGGGGTAGATAGTCGTCCAGCGCGGTACGTGAGTCTCCTGTTTGTGCGGGGCTGGGAGGGTTGTGCCGTTAGGTCTGCCAACAGGACCCTGATGGGTCCCGAGGAGTCCAATCTAGCCATTTCCTCCTGTCTTCTTTCTTGGTGTATGGCCGGGCCTAATTGCTTAGGGTGTACTCGCCGCGGGTGAGTCGCCAAGGTCGGGGCCCCCAGAGTAGTTGGAGAAAAAAGGTTCTCGTCCGTTGGGGGTGCTGGTGGGTGTAGATGAGTAGTATTTTGGAAGGATGGTGGGTTGGTAAGGGTTTTTTTTGTTCTATTTTTTATATTTAGGTTCTATTTTATTGTTTCTTTTCATCAAGGCCCATGGTCATGGTAGCCCCGAATTCAAGAAACCAAAAAAGGAAAGGAATATATCTAAATATATCCCCCCTTTTTTTTTTTTTTTTTTTTTTTTTTTTTTTTTTTTTTTTTTTTTTTTTTGTGACTAAAGGAAAGTTATATTGAGAGTCCATGGTCATGGTAACTCTATAGTGCTATTTAAGTGGCTAAAGAAAGTATTATTGAGAGTCCATGGTCATGGTAACTCTATAGTGCTAGTAAAGTGGCTAAAGAAAAGTATTATTGAGAGTCCATGGTCATGGTAACTCTATAGTGCTATTGGAGGTCTATTTTTGTGGTCTTAATGACCCCCTATCTTTTGTATAGGATGTGGGGTGTGTAAGGTGTAGGTGCAGTGTATGTCCAGGCGTTCCTCTGTTGTACTGAAAGCTTCAGTGGTGGTTCAGCCCGTGGTGGTGGTGTGGGTCCTCGAGGGGTTTAGGAGGTCCATCCTTGGTCCATGGGTCCCGGTGGGATTCTTTGGTTCTTTGTGGTGGTCTTTAGAGGAAGCTGCTGACCAATGAATCCTAGAGGTTCTTGTTCCTTTTGAAGGCCAGGATGGGTATGTGAAGAGGGAGTAGTTGTTTATATATGAGTCTTTTAAGATGCGAGTAGCCACTCGGTAGCTGGGTGTCTGAGTAGATGAGGGGTAGCTTGGAGATATTAGAGTCCCCCATGATGAGGAAGGGTCTAAGTAGTACGATTCTCCCCTTGCTTTGGTTTTCTTTTGGTAGGTTCCTCCTGTAGTAGCTGTTATTAACCCCGTGGAGAGGTATTAGCTCCGATGGTGTTCCTAGGGGATCTGAGGGTGTTGTTGATGTCTCTGTAGATTCCGAGACGTAGGTCCTGCTGGTAGAGGATTGGGGGGTAGTAGTAAACCCTCCTGTGGGTGGGTGGTGTTTCTGTAGCTTCGTCTGTGATGGTGTAGGGTCACAGGATTTGTGGAGTCTTTTCCCTGTGATCCGTGGAGCGCTCAATTGGGTCGGTGTCGTTTGGAGAGGAGGAGTTTCTGAGGTGATCCGAGGGTAATCTTGGTGTGGGGTGGTTGCGGGGAAGTCGAGTTTATCCGCCTGAGAGGTTGCATCCATGAGTACCTCGTCCTCGGTGATGTTAATCTCCAACAGGTGCTGTGGGGATGGTGGCTTGGAAGAGTGTAATGGTGAGAGTGGTGGTCCTAAGAGTGCTGGTGGATAGGTGGTTAGTATCTAGAAGGTGGGGAGTGAATCCCTGATGTCCTGTGGGAGGCGGTCCAGGAGTGGTTCGATGAGGAGTTCATTGGCCCATAGGATGCCTAGGTACCAGTCTTTCTACCAGTCAGAGCATGATGGTGTGTTGCAGAGTGTGGCGTATCTATTGGATACCTCCTCCCTGTAGTGCCGTGGTAGGGTCTGGTGGCTGGTTTCTATCCAGAGTAGGGATGCCGTGGAGAGTGCCGCCAGTGTGGTGTCGGATGCGCCCGATGGTGTGAAGGCTGAGGTGAGTGTTCTAGTCTTGTGGAGGTAGCCAGGAGGTAGGTCATTACCGGAGGGTAATAGCTGATGGTCTTCAAGTGGTGTCTCACTCTGATGAGTTTGGAGAGTGTACGTGCTGTGGCGTTGAAGCTGGCGGGGATCTGTGGTTCCCTGGAGTGGGTGTAGCTGTTGGGTTTCCACCCGCCGTATCTGGTCCCGTAAAAGGTGGATCGGTATTCAGTTGGTTTGTCCCTGTGTGAGGGATTATTTTGCAGGGTGTCTGTATTCCTCCTGGGTCGTCTTGGGGATGCTGTGTGGTGGTGGTGTTCTGTAGGGATGTGAAGAGGAGGAGGTCTGTGTATAGGATCTGACGTGGGTCCTCTAGGTGTCTTTGAGGTCCTGGAGTAGGGTGGTGTGAGGTGGGCTGTGGGGCGTGGTTGCCTGCTGGGGATGTCATCAGGAGGTGTGTCTTTTTGTCCCTGGTGTGATGGTGTAGGGGTGTAGTCATCCGGTAGCTGGGTCCTATGGAGGCCGTGGAGAGGAACTGCCTGATGGGAGAGAAAGCCCATTGGTGTGGGATGTTTCTCCCGCTGTGTAGAAGATTGAGAAAAAAGTTCTTTATGTGACGTTTCCATAATGAGACCAGGCTGCCGGTCGGAACTTCTTTGGGCCGGATCTTCTGTGCGTCTCTTTCAGTGTGGTGTCGGATGCACCCGATGGTGTGACGGCTGAGGTGAGTGTTCTGGCCTTGTGGAGGTAGCCAGGAGGTAGTTCATTACCGGAGAGGTAATAGCTGATGGTCTCCAGGTGGTGTCCCGCTCTGATGAGTTTGGAGAGTGTACGTGCTATGACGTTGATGCTGGCGGGGGTATGTGGTACCCCGGTGATGTAACTTGCCACCGATTTGTAAGTGGTTGGTGAGACCAGGTAGTCCGAGTGGCTCTGAATGGTGGCAGTAGAAGCCTGCTGGTCAGCTAGGCTCTCAGTACTCATGGGGGTGGTGCTGAGTATAGAGGTGTATATGGTGCTGGGTGGGTGAAGGCATCGGTCTAGGCTGGGTGCGCTGCAAATCCCGATCTGCTTGTTGGATCCGGTCCGTAGAGTGTCTGGAGATCGGTTTTAGGCGTGTGTACCCAATGGTGATCTTGGATGTGTGATGTTCATCTATGTGTTCATGGCGTTTGGGAGTATCCGGTGGATTTGATGGAGTGGAGGGGTGCCGGGAGTGGGTGTAGCTGTTGGGTTTTCACCCGCCGTATCTGGTCCTGTAAAAGGTGGGTCGGTATACAGTTGGTTTATCCCTGTGTGAGGGATTGTTTTTTGCAGGGTGTCTGTGTTCTTCTTAGGTCGCCTTGGGGATGCTGTGTGGTGGTGGTGTTCTGTAGGGAGAGGAGGTCTGTATATAGGATCTGAGGTGGGTCCTCTAGGTGTCTTTGAGGTCCTGGAGTAGGGTGGTGTGAGGTGGGCTGTGGGGTGTGGTTGCCTGCTGGGGATGTCATCAGGAGGTGTGTCTTTTCGTCCCCAGTGTGATGGTGTAGGGGTGTAGTCATCTGGTAGCTGGGTCCTGTGGAGGCCGTGGAGAGGAACTGCCTGGTGGGGGAGAAAGCCCATAGGTGTGGGATGTTTCTCCCGCTGTGTAGGAGGCTGAGAAAAAAGTTCATTATGTGACGTTTCCATAATGAGACCAGGCTGCCGGTCGGGACTAATTTCGGCCGGCTCTACTGTGCGTCTCTTTTTAAAGAGTTCAGAGGGTCTGTGTTGGTAGCTGTGCCCTGTAGAGGTAGTGGGGCTAGTCTTGTGGTAGAGTAGGGGTTCTGGGTGGCCATCAGAGTGCCCGGAGTCGTCGCTGTCTCGTGGATCTGCCATGTGTAGTGTGTACCTGTGTAAAACTAAAAGTAAGGGTAAGAGAAAAGTACAAATGAAAATAAGTAGCCAAAAGGAGGTACCCCCGAAGTCCGTGTGGAACCTGCCTTCCTTACAGCTGCACAACGGGTCTAGGGGTAGCCCAGCCACGACGCGTTTCTGCCTTACTCGGCTTCATCAGGTGGCAGGGAGGAGAAAAAAGTGCAAAAAGAATGGTGCACTCGGTCTTAATGCGGTAAAAAGGCCGTATTATGGACCAGAAAAATTGGGGTGTGTGTGTGTGGGTGTATGTGTGGTGGAGGGTCGAAGGTCTGGAAGGTCTGGGAGGGTCAGTCGTGGGAGCCCCAGTTGATGTCTTGATGCAGGTGAGGTGTCTTTTTAGGGAGTAGCGTATAGCTAGAGCCCAGTCGATCTGATGGGATGCCCGTGGGGAGGGAGCCCCAGTTGATGTCTTTATCCAGGTGAGGTGTCTTTATAGGGAGTAGCGTATGGCTAGAGCCCAGTAGATCTGATGAGATGCCCGTGGGGAGGGAGCCCCAGTTGATGTCTTTATCCAGGTGAGGTGTCTTTATAGGGGGTAGCGTGTAGCTAGAGCCCAGTAGATCCGTTGAGTAAGATGCCAGTGGGGAGGGAGCCTCAGTTGATGTCTTTATCCAGGTGAGGTGTCTTTATAGGGGGTAGCGTGTAGCTAGAGCCCAGTAGATTCAGTAGATCCGTTGAGGAAGAGGTAGTCCTTGTAGCGTTCCAGCTTGAGTCTTTGGCCAGTGGATGGCGTTGGGGTCTCCTGACCCTAATGATGCTGAGACTGAGAGATGCTCCTCTTTTTATAGGAAATAGCTGGGGCGTGGTTTTTGTCAGGTAGCTCTAATCCCATTGGTGCATGAGGTGTGCAAGCTGTTGCCATGTGAGGGGTATGGCCGTGGTTCGTCCAATGAGATCGCTATTCAATTTGGATGCGGCGTCTGTGAGTCTGTTAAGTGATGGAGAGGCCTCTGTCGTTGATTCCTATGGAGAATAGTACAGGAAAAGTAGACACTTTGCTTTTGGGGTGCTGTTTGGGTTGTGGGTGTCCGAGAGGTACCAGGTCAATTTTAGGTAAGACTAGAAGTCTTAGGGGTCAAGAAGAGCCATACGTGGAGTTCCTGTGATGTGTAGAAGTATAATAGATCCTTCTTTGAAAAAGGTGTGTTTGAACTTTCTCTCCCCATAGACTTGTGTGTTAGCGTTTGGAGCGGTCTGCTCTAGTTGAGAGTTTGGTCCTGGAAAGAACCCAAGATAAGGTTCTGTGGTGACAGGAATAATTGAGGGTAGAGTAGACATCCGTGGGGATATAATGAATCAATAGTTGGGGTTCTAGGTGACCCATAGGTCTTGTTATGAGCCTTCAAGTGTGGTGAAGATATTTTTCCCGCCTTTGAGGTCACGTCATTGAGTGTAGTGAATTGCGATGTAAAGTAGGCACTTTGCTTTTGGGGTGCTGTTTGGGTTGTGGGTGTCCGAGAGGTACCAGGTCAATTTTGGGTAAGACTAGAAGTCTTCAGGGTCAAGATGAGCCCTACGTGGAGTTCCTGTGATGTGTAGAAGTATGATAGATCCCCCTGTGAAAAGGTGTGTTTGACCTTTCTCTCCCCATAGACTTGTGTGTTAGCGTTTGGAGCGGTCTGCTCTAGTTGAGAGTTTGGTCCTGGAAAGAACCCAAGATAAGGTTCTGTGGTGTCAGGAATAATTGAGGGTAGAGTAGACATCCGTGGGGATATAATGAGTCAATAGTTGGGGTTCTAGGTGACCCATAGGTCTTGTTATGAGCCTTCAAGTGTGGTGAAGATATTTTTCCCGCCTTTGTAGTCACGTCATGAGAATAGTGAAGAGCGATGTTTAGAGAGAAATGGTGGTCGTGTGTTCTAGGTCTTCTTGTAGTGTTTAGAGGGCTAAAACCTGGTGCCTCCATTAGGGTGTAGTTAGAGGTAGGGTATCCGAGGGGTAGTTTCACTCTGGCATGCTTCGGGATGGTGCTTTACTTGTCGTTTAGTGTTGGTGCTTTTTACCGGAGTATAGCTAGCATCGCGTTAACGTCCATTTGGGATCCTGTAAGTCCGGTAGATTTTGCCGTGTTGTCGCGTTCATGTCCATTTGGGAGAATGGGAGATATGGGTCCGGAAAAACTGTTTTGGCTGTTTCCATTGATGTGTCTCTCCCGAAGTAGGTGTAACTTCTCCAGTAGGTGAATACATGCCCGGGGGAGGGTGTAGTGTTCAATGTTGATACTTACCTGTGTGGGGGATGATTGTTGTAGTTTTTGATCCAGATACATCGTTTGGGTGGTTCTTTTTTGTTATCCCCATGCCTGTATCTTAGGTATACAGTGGTCCAGCCTTCCTGGTAAAGCTTGTAGTAGGGTTGGTGTCGTATGGGTGGGGGTCTTACCTGGGTTTTTGGTTTGTTTGTGTATGGTGCAGAGGTGTGAGTGGGGTGAGCCTATGTTATAATTTGTTCCTTTTAACTCCTAAATTGGAGATACGTTCGTCAGGGTGAGTGGAGATCCCTTTATACCTGTGTCAGGGTGGTGAAGTCTTGTTCTTTGGTGAAAAAAAATCTTTGTCTTTGGTTGAAAAAGGTGATGTCTTTGCAGGAGTTCCGGTTGAAGTATGTAGTGTGTAGTGTGTGGTGTGTAGTGGTAGGATCCAGGATCTTTGATGTTGAAGTAGGTAGTGTGTAGTGGTAGAATCCAGGGTCTTTGATGTTGAAGTGTGTAGTGTGTAGTGTGTAGTGGTGGAATCCGGGGTCTTTGATGTTGAAGTGTGTAGTGTGTAGTGTGTAGTGGTTGAATCCGGGGTCTTTGATGTTGAAGTGTGTAGTGTGTAGTGTGTAGTGGTTGAATCCAGGGTCTTTGATGTTGAAGTGTGTAGTGTGTAGTGTGTAGTGGTGGAATCCGGGGTCTTTGATGTTGAAGTGTGTAGTGTGTAGTGTGTAGTGGTTGAATCCGGGGTCTTTGATGTTGAAGTGTGTAGTATGTAGTGTGTAGTGGTAGAATCCGGGGTCTTTTGATGTTGAAGTGTGTAGTGGTAGAATCCGGGGTCTTTGATGTTGAAGTGTGTAGTGTGTAGTGGTTGAATCCAGGGTCTTTGATGTTGAAGTGTGTAGTGTGTAGTGGTGGAATCCGGGGTCTTTGATGTTGAAGTGTGTAGTGTGTAGTGTGTAGTGGTAGAATCCGGGGTCTTTGGTGATGATGAAGGATGATTCCTTTTCGTTGAAAAAAGTAGAGTAGGTGATGTGCATCCAAGGGTCAGGAGTAAAGTAGGGTCATTTTAGGTTGTATTAAATCTAACGATAATTATAAAGATAATTTTAAACCTCTTTACCATCCAACCATTCCTTGGAGAAGTATGATGGGTGGAGAATCAACACCCCTAGAAAAGGCCCGATTTAAGATGATCCCAGTGAATTTAAGGGATAAAAATTTCCTTGGCTTGCTGCGTCCAGATCCCTCGGTAGGCAATGCAGCGGTGACTCGCCAGTGTTTGGTTTCTAGTTTTGAGTCGGTTGATCCACTTCCATCTCTGACACGTGGAAACCGGAGGGGGGAAGGGAGGGGGTGCACTCCACATCATATGCGCGCGGTCCGGAGGGGTCTGGGCGCGGCCGGCCAAAGTTGTAGACCCCATGGTGCCCACTTGTAGATTAACCCATTATTAGGGTTAAAGAGTCGTCTGTCCTTGGGGTGGGGGTTAGGGTTAGGTATGGTTAGTAAAATGGTTAAGTTTAGGGTTAAGGTTAGGGTAAGGTATATTTTTTAGAGTGGTTTAGGGTTAGGTTTAGGGTTAGGGTAAGGTTTAGGGTTAAGGTTAGGTATGGTTAGTAAAATGGTTAAGTTAGGGTTAGGGTGAGGGTTAGGGTGACGGCATTTTGGCATTTTGGCATTACGGTATTTTGGCATGTGTTAGGGTTAGGGTTAGGCATTACGGCATGGGTTAGGCATTAAGGCATGGGTTAGGGTTAATTATGGTACTTACCTTGTCATTGAAATCCGATCACCTTACCTGGGTCTCGAACCCCGATCTCCTGAGTGATAGTCGGGTGCTCTACACACTGAGCCATACACACTCCTTGAAGTAGAGCAGAAACTTGGTTGCCTTGGCCTTTCAAGACCTTCTTTAGGGGGGTAAAATTAGAGGAATGAGTGTGCCTCACCAGCGCCGCGAACTCCGTTCTACCGAGTGATAGTCGGCGTCTCTACACACTGAGCCATACACACTCATTGGAGTAGAGCAGAAACTTGGTTGCCTTGGCCTTTCAAGACCTTCTTTAGGGGGGTAAAATTAGAAGAATGAGTGTGCCTCACCAGCGCGGCGAACCCCGTTCTACCGAGTGATAGTCGGGGTCTCTACACAGTGAGCCATACACACTCATTGGAGTAGAGCAGAAACTTGGTTGCCTTGGCCTTTCAAGACCTTCTTTAGGGGGGTAAAATGAGAGCAGGAGTTCAACCGCAAACGGGACTCGAACAGCCTCGAACATGATCGCTGGCTTAGGTCGTTCGGTGCTGTACCACCGCCATCAGTGTCCTGGGGGTTTAGCAGCAACTAGGTTGCCTTGACCTTTCAAGACCTTGTTTAGGGGGGTAAAAAGAGAACAATTATTGTGCCTCAGCTGGGTCTCGAACCCCGATCTCCTGAGTGATAGTCGGGGGCTCTACACACTGAGCCAAGCACACTCATGGGAGTAGAGCAGAAACTAGGTTGCCTTGGCCTTTCAATTTCCCTCCAGTCCAATTAACAATGCCATGCCTGTATCCACACCTGGCTGTAATTAGGTATCCACACCTGGCTATAATTAGGACCCATGATTAGAGTTCAGCTTCTTGGCAGACACAAACCTACACGGAGGACGGCAGGCAGGAGAGAGAAGCTATGTACAGCAAACAACGACATGACTGTGGACTATGTACCAAGACGCATATCGCGCGGCTCGACAAACATTTTAAGACTGTCCATGGACTTAAGATTAAGACGTTAGCATGGACGCACGCTGTGCAATCTAGCCGGGTTTCGACTGATCTAGAGCTGCCTAACAACGACATGGAACAGCGGCTGGAGCCCGGTGACGACTCTGGATTTATGCAGTCTGTTGACAGCGATTGTTCCCCGGAGAAGCAACTGAGTGGCGAGAGTGAGCAGTCGGCGGTGCAGTCAACCAGTCCTATCGGTGGTGAACAACGCCCGGAACCGAGGGAGCAAGCCTGCATCGTGTCGACATCCACCGACTCCGACAGTGATGAAGACGCCGGTGTGTCGCCAATGAATCAAGGTTGGAATACTCTAATTTTTAAAGACTATGCGACCTTTACTAATGGTATCAACCCTTCGCTTAAACGCATTGATAATAGTCGCAGCAGTCTGTCCCGAGTACGGGAATTCCTCTGCATTATGTCCGAGGGCAAACTCGATGAAGGACTGTGTTTTCTGGACAGCTACATGCGTGTGTATGACTGGTATGGGCAGATTGAAGGCCGTGGTTTGGCACCATCCACGTTAAAAATGTACCGATCCGATGTTCGAAGTTTTCTGAAATATCTTATAGAGTTCCGGCCGCAAAATATGCAATGTGAAGTCAGTATGATTCGAAAAATGTTACTATGCTTTGCAAAGATGGACAGGAGTTCTAGGCAGAGTCAGGCAACGCACAAGGCACAATTTCGCAGACGCTGCAGGGACGAGGTGCTCAGCGCTGCTGATTTAAACCGTTTTGTTGAGTTAAGCAATCAATCTATTCCTGCTGTTCTCAGTAGGCTGGAAGTGCGAGCCACCTCCTCTGACAGACGCAGGTTTGCGGCTCTCATGTCCAGCCGGTTGGCCATATTTAATGGCACTCGACGATCCCCAGTCACCATGTTCAGTGAGAGTGATTTTACAGAAGTATCCTTGGAAAGTGGGGGTTATCAGATGTGCGTTGCAAGCCACAAAACGAACTCCAGCTTCGGGGAGTGCAGAATAGTTCTATCGCAGGAGGAATACACTTGGCTCAAACAATTCCATGCGATCCGGCCTCATCTGAGTGGAATTACCCCAGACACAAGACTCTTTTTTTTTACATCCTGCGGGAAACCATACCTTAATCTCTGTGCATTTGTGGGAAAGATTTTTGCAGAGTTCGGAATTGGAAGTAAAGTGACATTTGGAACCATTCGACGAAGCATTGCAACACTGAACTTTAACCATGGGTCGGTTACAGACCGGGGAACTGTGGCTGACCATATGTGTCACTCTCTGGAAACACAATCACGTTACTACCGCTACCATAATTTGCCTCGTAACGCAAGCCAAGCTCGGACATTAATTGAGAGACAAATCAATCAATGAAGAACTCAAAATAAATATAATATTTTAGCAATTAATCCTTTTCTTTGTGTGTCATTTATAAGCATTTTCCATTCGATTTCAATGCGTGCACCTGGTAACCTAAAAGTGGGCACTCTGTCGTTTTTCCAGCCTATTCCAACATAGAAAGTATTCAGACCCTATTTTTTAAAAGCTCCATAAATCTTTTAGGCCGGTGCCTACTGACTTGTGGCCGTAGTATGATGCTCCCATAGCGGGCTTTAATGTATATAAACCGTTTATAAGCATTTTCCATTCGATTTCAATGCGTGCACCTGGTAACCTAAAAGTGGGCACTCTGTCGTTTTTCCAGCCTATTCCAACATAGAAAGTATTCAGACCCTATTTTTTAAAAGCTCCATAAATCTTTTAGGCCGGTGCCTACTGACTTGTGGCCGTAGTATGATGCTCCCATAGCGGGCTTTAATGTATATAAACCGTTTATAAGCATTTTCCATTCGATTTCAATGCGTGCACCTGGTAACCTAAAAGTGGGCACTCTGTCGTTTTTCCAGCCTATTCCAACATAGAAAGTATTCAGACCCTATTTTTTAAAAGCTCCATAAATCTTTTAGGCCGGTGCCTACTGACTTGTGGCCGTAGTATGATGCTCCCATAGCGGGCTTTAATGTATATAAACCGTTTATAAGCATTTTCCATTCGATTTCAATGCGTGCACCTGGTAACCTAAAAGTGGGCACTCTGTCGTTTTTCCAGCCTATTCCAACATAGAAAGTATTCAGACCCTATTTTTTAAAAGCTCCATAAATCTTTTAGGCCGGTGCCTACTGACTTGTGGCCGTAGTATGATGCTCCCATAGCGGGCTTTAATGTATATAAACCGTTTAT
This sequence comes from Salvelinus fontinalis, assembly GCF_029448725.1. Lineage (NCBI taxonomy): Eukaryota > Metazoa > Chordata > Actinopteri > Salmoniformes > Salmonidae > Salvelinus > Salvelinus fontinalis. Next base: position 22,498 of record NW_026601963.1, read on the forward strand.
AAGCATTTTCCATTCGATTTCAATGCGTGCACCTGGTAACCTAAAAGTGGGCACTCTGTCGTTTTTCCAGCCTATTCCAACATAGAAAGTATTCAGACCCTATTTTTTAAAAGCTCCATAAATCTTTTAGGCCGGTGCCTACTGACTTGTGGCCGTAGTATGATGCTCCCATAGCGGGCTTTAATGTATATAAACCGTTTATAAGCATTTTCCATTCGATTTCAATGCGTGCACCTGGTAACCTAAAAGTGGGCACTCTGTCGTTTTTCCAGCCTATTCCAACATAGAAAGTATTCAGACCCTATTTTTTAAAAGCTCCATAAATCTTTTAGGCCGGTGCCTACTGACTTGTGGCCGTAGTATGATGCTCCCATAGCGGGCTTTAATGTATATAAACCGTTTATAAGCATTTTCCATTCGATTTCAATGCGTGCACCTGGTAACCTAAAAGTGGGCACTCTGTCGTTTTTCCAGCCTATTCCAACATAGAAAGTATTCAGACCCTATTTTTTAAAAGCTCCATAAATCTTTTAGGCCGGTGCCTACTGACTTGTGGCCGTAGTATGATGCTCCCATAGCGGGCTTTAATGTATATAAACCGTTTATAAGCATTTTCCATTCGATTTCAATGCGTGCACCTGGTAACCTAAAAGTGGGCACTCTGTCGTTTTTCCAGCCTAGTTCAACATAGAATATTTTCGGACTTTTTTTGAAAAGCTCCATAAATCCATTAGGCCGGTGCCTACTGACTTGTGGCCGTAGTATGATGCTCCCATAGCGGGCTTTAATGTATATAAACCGTTTATAAGCATTTTCCATTCGATTTCAATGCGTGCACCTGGTAACCTAAAAGTGGGCACTCTGTCGTTTTTCCAGCCTATTCCAACATAGAAAGTATTCAGACCCTATTTTTTAAAAGCTCCATAAATCTTTTAGGCCGGTGCCTACTGACTTGTGGCCGTAGTATGATGCTCCCATAGCGGGCTTTAATGTATATAAACCGTTTATAAGCATTTTCCATTCGATTTCAATGCGTGCACCTGGTAACCTAAAAGTGGGCACTCTGTCGTTTTTCCAGCCTATTCCAACATAGAAAGTATTCAGACCCTATTTTTTAAAAGCTCCATAAATCTTTTAGGCCGGTGCCTACTGACTTGTGGCCGTAGTATGATGCTCCCATAGCGGGCTTTAATGTATATAAACCGTTTATAAGCATTTTCCATTCGATTTCAATGCGTGCACCTGGTAACCTAAAAGTGGGCACTCTGTCGTTTTTCCAGCCTAGTTCAACATAGAATATTTTCGGACTTTTTTTGAAAAGCTCCATAAATCCATTAGGCCGGTGCCTACTGACTTGTGGCCGTAGTATGATGCTCCCATAGCGGGCTTTAATGTATATAAACCGTTTATAAGCATTTTCCATTCGATTTCAATGCGTGCACCTGGTAACCTAAAAGTGGGCACTCTGTCGTTTTTCCAGCCTATTCCAACATAGAAAGTATTCAGACCCTATTTTTTAAAAGCTCCATAAATCTTTTAGGCCGGTGCCTACTGACTTGTGGCCGTAGTATGATGCTCCCATAGCGGGCTTTAATGTATATAAACCGTTTATAAGCATTTTCCATTCGATTTCAATGCGTGCACCTGGTAACCTAAAAGTGGGCACTCTGTCGTTTTTCCAGCCTAGTTCAACATAGAATATTTTCGGACTTTTTTTGAAAAGCTCCATAAATCCATTAGGCCGGTGCCTACTGACTTGTGGCCGTAGTATGATGCTCCCATAGCGGGCTTTAATGTATATAAACCGTTTATAAGCATTTTCCATTCGATTTCAATGCGTGCACCTGGTAACCTAAAAGTGGGCACTCTGTCGTTTTTCCAGCCTATTCCAACATAGAAAGTATTCAGACCCTATTTTTTAAAAGCTCCATAAATCTTTTAGGCCGGTGCCTACTGACTTGTGGCCGTAGTATGATGCTCCCATAGCGGGCTTTAATGTATATAAACCGTTTATAAGCATTTTCCATTCGATTTCAATGCGTGCACCTGGTAACCTAAAAGTGGGCACTCTGTCGTTTTTCCAGCCTAGTTCAACATAGAATATTTTCGGACTTTTTTTGAAAAGCTCCATAAATCCATTAGGCCGGTGCCTACTGACTTGTGGCCGTAGTATGATGCTCCCATAGCGGGCTTTAATGTATATAAACCGTTTATAAGCATTTTCCATTCGATTTCAATGCGTGCACCTGGTAACCTAAAAGTGGGCACTCTGTCGTTTTTCCAGCCTATTCCAACATAGAAAGTATTCAGACCCTATTTTTTAAAAGCTCCATAAATCCATTAGGCCGGTGCCTACTGACTTGTGGCCGTAGTATGATGCTCCCATAGCGGGCTTTAATGTATATAAACCGTTTATAAGCATTTTCCATTCGATTTCAATGCGTGCACCTGGTAACCTAAAAGTGGGCACTCTGTCGTTTTTCCAGCCTATTCCAACATAGAAAGTATTCAGACCCTATTTTTTAAAAGCTCCATAAATCTTTTAGGCCGGTGCCTACTGACTTGTGGCCGTAGTATGATGCTCCCATAGCGGGCTTTAATGTATATAAACCGTTTATAAGCATTTTCCATTCGATTTCAATGCGTGCACCTGGTAACCTAAAAGTGGGCACTCTGTCGTTTTTCCAGCCTAGTTCAACATAGAATATTTTCGGACTTTTTTTGAAAAGCTCCATAAATCCATTAGGCCGGTGCCTACTGACTTGTGGCCGTAGTATGATGCTCCCATAGCGGGCTTTAATGTATATAAACCGTTTATAAGCATTTTCCATTCGATTTCAATGCGTGCACCTGGTAACCTAAAAGTGGGCACTCTGTCGTTTTTCCAGCCTAGTTCAACATAGAATATTTTCGGACTTTTTTTGAAAAGCTCCATAAATCCATTAGGCCGGTGCCTACTGACTTGTGGCCGTAGTATGATGCTCCCATAGCGGGCTTTAATGTATATAAACCGTTTATAAGCATTTTCCATTCGATTTCAATGCGTGCACCTGGTAACCTAAAAGTGGGCACTCTGTCGTTTTTCCAGCCTAGTTCAACATAGAATATTTTCGGACTTTTTTTGAAAAGCTCCATAAATCCATTAGGCCGGTGCCTACTGACTTGTGGCCGTAGTATGATGCTCCCATAGCGGGCTTTAATGTATATAAACCGTTTATAAGCATTTTCCATTCGATTTCAATGCGTGCACCTGGTAACCTAAAAGTGGGCACTCTGTCGTTTTTCCAGCCTAGTTCAACATAGAATATTTTCGGACTTTTTTTGAAAAGCTCCATAAATCCATTAGGCCGGTGCCTACTGACTAGGGCCCCTACTATGATGCCGCCATATCGGGCATGGGCGTGGGCAGGCCCTTAAAAGTCCTTTTCCATTCGATTTCAATGCGGGCACCTGGTAACCCAAAAATAATACCAGGTGCACGGGTGGAGGGTAAGTCCAGACATTTTTTTGAAAAGCTCCATAAATCCCTTAGGCCGGTGCCTACTGACCTGGACCCCTACTGTGATGCCCCCATATCGGGCATGGGCGTGGGGAAGCTATTAAAAGTCGTTTTCATGCAATTTCAATGCGTGCACCTGGTAACCTAAAAGTGGGCACTCTGTCGTTTTTCTGAGTATTTTTAAATTTCAATGCGGGCACCTGGTAACCCAAACTAACATAAGGTGGTGTCAGAAGTGTCGGTACATACATTTTTGAAAAGCTCCATAAATCCATTAGGCCGGTGCCTACTGACTTGTGGCCGTAGTATGATGCTCCCATAGCGGGCTTTAATGTATATAAACCGTTTATAAGCATTTTCCATTCGATTTCAATGCGTGCACCTGGTAACCTAAAAGTGGGCACTCTGTCGTTTTTCCAGCCTAGTTCAACATAGAATATTTTCGGACTTTTTTTGAAAAGCTCCATAAATCCATTAGGCCGGTGCCTACTGACTAGGGCCCCTACTATGATGCCGCCATATCGGGCATGGGCGTGGGCAGGCCCTTAAAAGTCCTTTTCCATTCGATTTCAATGCGGGCACCTGGTAACCCAAAAATAATACCAGGTGCACGGGTGGAGGGTAAGTCCAGACATTTTTTTGAAAAGCTCCATAAATCCCTTAGGCCGGTGCCTACTGACCTGGACCCCTACTGTGATGCCCCCATATCGGGCATGGGCGTGGGGAAGCTATTAAAAGTCGTTTTCATGCAATTTCAATGCGTGCACCTGGTAACCTAAAAGTGGGCACTCTGTCGTTTTTCCAGCCTAGTTCAACATAGAATATTTTCGGACTTTTTTTGAAAAGCTCCATAAATCCATTAGGCCGGTGCCTACTGACCTGGGCCCCTACTGTGATGCCCCCATATCGGGCTTTATGGGCGTGGGGAAGCGTATTATAAGTCGTTTTCCATGCGATTTCAATGCGTGCACCTGGTAACCCAAAAGTGGGCACTCTGTCGTTTTTCCAGCCTAGTTCAACATAGAATATTTTCGGACTTTTTTTGAAAAGCTCCATAAATCCCTTAGGCCGGTGCCTACTGACTTGTGGCCGTAGTATGATGCTCCCATATCGGGTATTGAGGTATGTAGCCTATCTAAAATCATTTAAAACCATTATAAAAATATGCACCTGGTAACCCAAAAATAATACCAGGTGCACGGCAGTGGCACTCTGTCACTTTTTCGACCAATTCCCGAAATATTGAAATAATGATAAAAAATATTTCCCGATGGGCTAGATGCCCCAAATTTTGGCTCATACCCTCTCTCGTGATGGTCAACAGTTATCCACTGTAAAAAAAAAACCGGAACCATAGGAATTTCTTGTACTGGCAATCGATTTTTTTCCCCACAACATTAAAACACGATTTTCTATTAAAATGTTTTATAGAAAAACGGTTAAAATTAGATGAAACTGTTCGTCTATTTGTACCCTTTCGTGCAAAAAAAACCTCAACCAGATTGGAGTTGTATTTTTTGAGTTATTAACGGTTTAACGGTTTTCGTGTCCACAAACTTTTGTCAAAAAAATCGGAGCACATTGACACCTATCGATTGACACGCCTTTTTTCGATAATTCAGCCTGTCCGGCGATGACACACTCCCTGGTGGGTGGACCAGACAGGTACCGGCGCGATATTAGAAACCTGGCTTTTGACAACAAGACTTCCATGTCCTAGACAATCGGCGGTGGTGGCAAACTACTCAGTCCGATTATAAAACGTGAAACGGACACGTTTGAGGGATGTGAGCCCCTCGGAACCATGGTCCATTGGACCTTATACCGCCGGCGACCGATTTAGGGTGTATTCCAACCCTTCGGCGCCCGAATATAGGGTGTTATTCCAGCCCTTCGGCGCCCGAATATAGGGTGTTATTCCAACCCTTCGGCGCCCGAATATAGGGTGTTATTCCAACCCTTCGGCGCCCGTGGTTCACATTTGGGTCTCCATGGTTGTCCTCTGTTGTCAATCGCTTTAAAGTTCTTCTGACTGATTTGCAATCGTGTTCCACCTGGGAGGGCACCTGGCGGCCGGCTATCTAAGCTGGTGTTCAGTCGGTGTTGTTCCTCCCGCCCCATGTGGAATGGCTTCTATCGGGGGAGCCCCTTTCGGATTCGGTTTACCCCCTATTCCGATAAGCTCCAGCCGCGCACCGTTCGAGCGAGATCCAGCCGACCCGTCTGACCTAGTGGCCCTACATTGGTGTTCCGGTGCGGGGAGTGACCCACCCAGGCAGTGATGCATGAGGTGACGTTCACCCCGCAACGCACCGGCTCCAAGAGACACAATTTCTCAAACCCTGTCTTCACAAATATCTTCCCATATACTGACCCTTTGTGGCCTGGTTATGGTTGTGGTTACCCCGCGGTTCAGTTGATGGCCTTCCGAATATGCCTTCCGGCTAGACGAGCGGCGACCTCAGCGGATGCGTGCATTTTCCAGAACCTAAACCCTACCATCGGGCCAACGGGCCGTCTAGGGGGACCAGCTCTAATTAGCCCCGAATCAGATGTATCAGGGAGGGGACCTGGCGGCCGGCATCCGTGCTGGTGTTCAGCTGGAATCTTCCTCCCGCCCCATGTACACTGGGATAACGATCGGGAGAGCCCCATGGTTCAGTTGATGGCCATCCGGAATAGCCCTCCGACATAGCCCTCCGGCATAGCCCTCCGGCTAGACAAGCGACCTCTCGAGCGGTGCCCCGGCACCTGTGGCACATCCGGCCATGGGCAGTTCAGGGCGTCCCGCTGGGCGCACGGTGGATTGCACCAGGTCCTCCTCCCTGACGGGATAGGACTGGTTCCTGGTCGTTCTTTGCTTAGTGCGCCCAGGTACAACATCTATGTTGTGAGTGGCTACCTGGTTGATCCTGCCAGTAGCATATGCTTGTCTCAAAGATTAAGCCATGCAAGTCTAAGTACACACGGCCGGTACA
>NW_026601964.1:0-28962 GCF_029448725.1 Salvelinus fontinalis
TACCACTATCAGATTAGAGCCATAAAGGAGACTAGACATCTACCACTATCAGATTAGAGCCATAAAGGAGACTAGACATCTACCACTATCAGATTAGAGCCATAAAGGAGACTAGACATCTACCACCCCACTACCACTATCAGATTAGAGCCATAAAGGAGACTAGACATCTACCACTATCAGATTAGAGCCATAAAGGAGACTAGACATCTACCACCCCACTACCACTATCAGATTAGAGCCATAAAGTAGACTAGACATCTATCAGCCTACTACCACTATCAAATTAGAGCCATAAGGGGGACTAGACATCTACCACCCCACTACCACTATCAGATTAGAGCCATAAATGAGACTAGACATCTACCACCCCACTACCACTATCAGATTAGAGCCATAAAGGAGAATAGACATCTAAAACCCCACTACCACTATCAGATTAGAGCCATAAAGGAGACTAGACATCTATCAACCCACTGCCACTATCAGATTAGAGCCATAAAGGAGACTAGACATCTACCACTATCAGATTAGAGCCATAAAGGAGACTAGACATCTACCACCCCACTACCACTATCAGATTAGAGCCATAAATGAGACTAGACATCTACCACCCCACTACCACTATCAGATTAGAGCCATAAAGGAGACTAGACATCTACCTCTATCAGATTAGAGCCATAAAGGAGACTAGACATCTACTACCCCACTACCACTATCAGATTAGAGCCATAAATGAGACTAGACATCTACCACCCCACTACCACTATCAGATTAGAGCCATAAATGAGACTAGACATCTACCACCCCAATACCACTATCAGATTAGAGCCATAAAGGAGACTAGACATCTACCACCCCACTACCACTACCAGATTAGAGCCATACGGGAGATTAGACATCTACCACCCAAATACCACTATCAGATTAGAGCCATAAAGGAGACTAGACATCTACCACTATCAGATTCGAGCCATAAAGGAGACTAGACTTCTACCACCCCACTACCACTATCAGATTAGAGCCATAAAGTAGACTAGACATCTATCACCCTACTACCACTATCAGATTAGAGCCATAAAGGAGAATAGACATCTAAAACCCCACTACCACTATCAGATTAGAGCCATAAAGGAGACTAGACATCTACCACCCCACTACCACTATCAGATTAGAGCCATAAAGGAGACTAGACATCTACCACTATCAGATTAGAGCCATAAAGGAGACTAGACATCTACCACCCCAATACCACTATCAGATTAGAGCCATAAAGGAGACTAGACATCTACCACCCCACTACCACTATCAGATTAGAGCCATAAATGAGACTAGACATCTACCACCCCAATACCACTATCAGATTAGAGCCATAAAGGAGACTAGACATCTACCACCCCACTACCACTACCAGATTAGAGCCATACGGGAGATTAGACATCTACCACCCAAATACCACTATCAGATTAGAGCCATAAAGGAGACTAGACATCTACCACTATCAGATTAGAGCCATAAAGGAGACTAGACATCTACCACCCCACTACCACTATCAGATTAGAGCCATAAAGGAGACTAGACATCTACCACCCCACTACCACTATCAGATTAGAGCCATAAAGGAGACTAGACATCTACCACCCCAATACCACTATCAGATTAGAGCCATAAAGGAGACTAGACATCTACCACCCCACTACCACTATCAGATTAGAGCCATAAATGAGACTAGACATCTACCACCCCAATACCACTATCAGATTAGAGCCATAAAGGAGACTAGACATCGACTACCCCACTACCACTATCAGATTAGAGCCAAAAAGGAGACTAGACATCTACCACCCCAATACCACTATCAGATTAGAGCCATAAAGGAGACTAGACATGTACCACCCCACTACCACTATCAGATTAGAGCCATAAAGGAGACTAGACATCTAAAACCCCACTACCACTATCAGATTAGAGCCATAAAGGAGACTAGACATCTACAACCCCCCTACCACTATCAGATTAGAGCCATAAAGGAGACTAGACATCTACCACCCCAATACCACTATCAGATTAGAGCCATAAAGGAGACTAGACATCTACCACCCCAATACCACTATCAGATTAGAGCCATAAAGGAGACTAGACATCTACCACCCCACTACCACTACCAGATTAGAGCCATACGGGAGATTAGACATCTACCACCCAAATACCACTATCAGATTAGAGCCATAAAGGAGACTAGACATCTATCACTATCAGATTAGAGCCATAAAGTAGACTAGACATCTATCACCCTACTACCACTATCAGATTAGAGCCATAAAGGAGAATAGACATCTAAAACCCCACTACCACTATCAGATTAGAGCCATAAAGGAGACTAGACATCTACCACCCCACTACCACTATCAGATTAGAGCCATAAAGGAGACTAGACATCTACCACTATCAGATTAGAGCCATAAAGGAGACTAGACATCTACCACCCCACTACCACTATCAGATTAGAGCCATAAAGGAGACTAGACATCTACTACCCCACTACCACTATCAGATTAGAGCCATAAATGAGACTAGACATCTACCACCCCACTACCACTATCAGATTAGAGCCATAAATGAGACTAGACATCTACCACCCCAATACCACTATCAGATTAGAGCCATAAAGGAGACTAGACATCTACCACTATCAGATTAGAGCCATAAAAGAGACTAGATATCTATCAACCCCACTACCACTATCAGATTAGAGCCATAAAGGAGACTAGACATCTACCACCCCACTACCACTATCAGATTAGAGCCATAAATGAGACTAGACATCTACCACCCCAATACCACTATCAGATTAGAGCCATAAAGGAGACTAGACATCTACCACTATCAGATTAGAGCCATAAAAGGAGACTAGACATCTACCACCCCACTACCACTATCAGATTAGAGCCATAAAGTAGACTAGACATCTATCACCCTACTACCACTATCAGATTAGAGCCATAAAGGAGAATAGACATCTAAAACCCCACTACCACTATCAGATTAGAGCCATAAAGGAGACTAGACATCTACCACCCCACTACCACTATCAGATTAGAGCCATAAAGGAGACTAGACATCTACCACTATCAGATTAGAGCCATAAAGGAGACTAGACATCTACCACCCCACTACCACTATCAGATTAGAGCCATAAATGAGACTAGACATCTACCACCCCAATACCACTATCAGATTAGAGCCATAAAGGAGACTAGACATCTACCACCCCACTACCACTATCAGATTAGAGCCATAAATGAGACTAGACATCTACCACCCCAATACCACTATCAGATTAGAGCCATAAAGGAGACTAGACATCGACTACCCCACTACCACTATCAGATTAGAGCCATAAAGGAGACTAGACATCTACCACCCAAATACCACTATCAGATTAGAGCCATAAAGGAGACTAGACATCTACCACCCCACTACCACTATCAGATTAGAGCCATAAATGAGACTAGACATCTACCACCCCAATACCACTATCAGATTAGAGCCATAAAGGAGACTAGGTATCTATCAACCCACTGCCACTATCAGATTAGAGCCATAAAGGAGACTAGACATCTAAAACCCCACTACCACTATCAGATTAGAGCCATAAAGGAGACTAGACATCTACAACCCCCCTACCACTATCAGATTAGAGCCATAAAGGAGACTAGACATCTACCACTATCAGATTAGAGCCATAAAAGAGACCAGACATCTACCACCCCACTACCACTATCAGATTAGAGCCATAAAGTAGACTAGACATCTATCACCCTACTACCACTATCAGATTAGAGCCATAAAGGAGAATAGACATCTAAAACCCCACTACCACTATCAGATTAGAGCCATAAAGGAGACTAGACATCTACCACCCCACTACCACTATCAGATTAGAGCCATAAAGGAGACTAGACATCTACCACTATCAGATTAGAGCCATAAAGGAGACTAGACATCTACCACCCCACTACCACTATCAGATTAGAGCCATAAAGGAGACAAGATATATATCAACTCACTGCCACTATCAGATTAGAGCCATAAAGGAGACTAGACATCTACCACTATCAGATTAGAGCCATAAAGTAGACTAGACATCTATCACCCTACTACCACTATCAGATTAGAGCCATAAAGGAGAATAGACATCTAAAACCCCACTACCACTATCAGATTAGAGCCATAAAGGAGACTAGACATCTACCACCCCACTACCACTATCAGATTAGAGCCATAAAGGAGACTAGACATCTACCACTATCAGATTAGAGCCATAAAGGAGACTAGACATCTACCACCCCACTACCACTATCAGATTAGAGCCATAAAGGAGACTAGACATCTACTACCCCACTACCACTATCAGATTAGAGCCATAAATGAGACTAGACATCTACCACCCCACTACCACTATCAGATTAGAGCCATAAATGAGACTAGACATCTACCACCCCAATACCACTATCAGATTAGAGCCATAAAGGAGACTAGACATCTACCACTATCAGATTAGAGCCATAAAAGAGACTAGATATCTATCAACCCCACTACCACTATCAGATTAGAGCCATAAAGGAGACTAGACATCTACCACCCCACTACCACTATCAGATTAGAGCCATAAATGAGACTAGACATCTACCACCCCAATACCACTATCAGATTAGAGCCATAAAGGAGACTAGACATCTACCACTATCAGATTAGAGCCATAAAAGGAGACTAGACATCTACCACCCCACTACCACTATCAGATTAGAGCCATAAAGTAGACTAGACATCTATCACCCTACTACCACTATCAGATTAGAGCCATAAAGGAGAATAGACATCTAAAACCCCACTACCACTATCAGATTAGAGCCATAAAGGAGACTAGACATCTACCACCCCACTACCACTATCAGATTAGAGCCATAAAGGAGACTAGACATCTACCACTATCAGATTAGAGCCATAAAGGAGACTAGACATCTACCACCCCACTACCACTATCAGATTAGAGCCATAAATGAGACTAGACATCTACCACCCCAATACCACTATCAGATTAGAGCCATAAAGGAGACTAGACATCTACCACCCCACTACCACTATCAGATTAGAGCCATAAATGAGACTAGACATCTACCACCCCAATACCACTATCAGATTAGAGCCATAAAGGAGACTAGACATCGACTACCCCACTACCACTATCAGATTAGAGCCATAAAGGAGACTAGACATCTACCACCCCAATACCACTATCAGATTAGAGCCATAAAGGAGACTAGACATCTACCACCCCACTACCACTATCAGATTAGAGCCATAAATGAGACTAGACATCTACCACCCCAATACCACTATCAGATTAGAGCCATAAAGGAGACTAGGTATCTATCAACCCACTGCCACTATCAGATTAGAGCCATAAAGGAGACTAGACATCTAAAACCCCACTACCACTATCAGATTAGAGCCATAAAGGAGACTAGACATCTACAACCCCCCTACCACTATCAGATTAGAGCCATAAAGGAGACTAGACATCTACCACTATCAGATTAGAGCCATAAAGGAGACTAGACATCTACCACCCCACTACCACTATCAGATTAGAGCCATAAAGTAGACTAGACATCTATCACCCTACTACCACTATCAGATTAGAGCCATAAAGGAGAAGACATCTAAAACCCCACTACCACTATCAGATTAGAGCCATAAAGGAGACTAGACATCTACCACCCCACTACCACTATCAGATTAGAGCCATAAAGGAGACTAGACATCTACCACTATCAGATTAGAGCCATAAAGGAGACTAGACATCTACCACCCCACTACCACTATCAGATTAGAGCCATAAAGGAGACTAGATATATATCAACTCACTGCCACTATCAGATTAGAGCCATAAAGGAGACTAGACATCTATCACCACACTACCACTATCAGATTAGAGCCATAAAGGATAATAGACATCTATCACCCCACTACCACTATCAGATTAGAGCCAAAAAGGAGACTAGACATCTACCACCCCAATACCACTATCAGATTAGAGCCATAAAGGAGACTAGACATGTACCACCCCACTACCACTATCAGATTAGAGCCATAAATGAGACTAGACATCTACAACCCCCCTACCACTATCAGATTAGAGCCATAAGGGAGACTAGACATCTACCACCCCACTACCACTATCAGATTAGAGCCATAAATGAGACTAGATATCTACCACCATAATACCACTATCAGATTAGAGCCATAAAGGAGACTAGACATCTACCACTATCAGATTAGAGCCATAAAGGAGACTAGACATCTACCACCCCACTACCACTATCAGATTAGAGCCATAAAGGAGACTAGACATCTACCACTATCAGATTAGAGCCATAAAGGAGACTAGACATCTACCACCCCACTACCACTATCAGATTAGAGCCATAAAGTAGACTAGACATCTATCAGCCTACTACCACTATCAAATTAGAGCCATAAGGGGGACTAGACATCTACCACCCCACTACCACTATCAGATTAGAGCCATAAATGAGACTAGACATCTACCACCCCACTACCACTATCAGATTAGAGCCATAAAGGAGAATAGACATCTAAAACCCCACTACCACTATCAGATTAGAGCCATAAAGGAGACTAGACATCTATCAACCCACTGCCACTATCAGATTAGAGCCATAAAGGAGACTAGACATCTACCACTATCAGATTAGAGCCATAAAGGAGACTAGACATCTACCACCCCACTACCACTATCAGATTAGAGCCATAAATGAGACTAGACATCTACCACCCCAATACCACTATCAGATTAGAGCCATAAAGGAGACTAGACATCTACCACCCCACTACCACTATCAGATTAGAGCCATAAAGGAGACTAGACATCTACCTCTATCAGATTAGAGCCATAAAGGAGACTAGACATCTACTACCCCACTACCACTATCAGATTAGAGCCATAAATGAGACTAGACATCTACCACCCCAATACCACTATCAGATTAGAGCCATAAAGGAGACTAGACATCTACCACCCCACTACCACTACCAGATTAGAGCCATACGGGAGATTAGACATCTACCACCCAAATACCACTATCAGATTAGAGCCATAAAGGAGACTAGACATCTACCACTATCAGATTCGAGCCATAAAGGAGACTAGACTTCTACCACCCCACTACCACTATCAGATTAGAGCCATAAAGTAGACTAGACATCTATCACCCTACTACCACTATCAGATTAGAGCCATAAAGGAGACTAGACATCTACCACCCCACTACCACTATCAGATTAGAGCCATAAAGGAGACTAGACATCTACCACTATCAGATTAGAGCCATAAAGGAGACTAGACATCTACCACCCCAATACCACTATCAGATTAGAGCCATAAAGGAGACTAGACATCTACCACCCCAATACCACTATCAGATTAGAGCCATAAAGGAGACTAGACATCTACCACCCCACTACCACTACCAGATTAGAGCCATACGGGAGATTAGACATCTACCACCCAAATACCACTATCAGATTAGAGCCATAAAGGAGACTAGACATCTACCACTATCAGATTAGAGCCATAAAGGAGACTAGACATCTACCACCCCACTACCACTATCAGATTAGAGCCATAAAGGAGACTAGACATCTACCACCCCAATACCACTATCAGATTAGAGCCATAAAGGAGACTAGACATCTACCACCCCACTACCACTATCAGATTAGAGCCATAAATGAGACTAGACATCTACCACCCCAATACCACTATCAGATTAGAGCCATAAAGGAGACTAGACATCGACTACCCCACTACCACTATCAGATTAGAGCCAAAAAGGAGACTAGACATCTACCACCCCAATACCACTATCAGATTAGAGCCATAAAGGAGACTAGACATGTACCACCCCACTACCACTATCAGATTAGAGCCATAAAGGAGACTAGACATCTACCACTATCAGATTAGAGCCATAAAGTAGACTAGACATCTATCACCCTACTACCACTATCAGATTAGAGCCATAAAGGAGAATAGACATCTAAAACCCCACTACCACTATCAGATTAGAGCCATAAAGGAGACTAGACATCTACCACCCCACTACCACTATCAGATTAGAGCCATAAAGGAGACTAGACATCTACCACTATCAGATTAGAGCCATAAAGGAGACTAGACATCTACTACCCCACTACCACTATCAGATTAGAGCCATAAATGAGACTAGACATCTACCACCCCACTACCACTATCAGATTAGAGCCATAAATGAGACTAGACATCTACCACCCCAATACCACTATCAGATTAGAGCCATAAAGGAGACTAGACATCTACCACTATCAGATTAGAGCCATAAAAGAGACTAGATATTTATCAACCCCACTACCACTATCAGATTAGAGCCATAAAGGAGACTAGACATCTACCACCCCACTACCACTATCAGATTAGAGCCATAAATGAGACTAGACATCTACCACCCCAATACCACTATCAGATTAGAGCCATAAAGGAGACTAGACATCTACCACTATCAGATTAGAGCCATAAAAGGAGACTAGACATCTACCACCCCACTACCACTATCAGATTAGAGCCATAAAGTAGACTAGACATCTATCACCCTACTACCACTATCAGATTAGAGCCATAAAGGAGAATAGACATCTAAAACCCCACTACCACTATCAGATTAGAGCCATAAAGGAGACTAGACATCTACCACCCCACTACCACTATCAGATTAGAGCCATAAAGGAGACTAGACATCTACCACTATCAGATTAGAGCCATAAAGGAGACTAGACATCTACCACCCCACTACCACTATCAGATTAGAGCCATAAATGAGACTAGACATCTACCACCCCAATACCACTATCAGATTAGAGCCATAAATGAGACTAGACATCTACCACCCCACTACCACTATCAGATTAGAGCCATAAATGAGACTAGACATCTACCACCCCAATACCACTATCAGATTAGAGCCATAAAGGAGACTAGACATCGACTACCCCACTACCACTATCAGATTAGAGCCATAAAGGAGACTAGACATCTACCACCCCAATACCACTATCAGATTAGAGCCATAAAGGAGACTAGACATCTACCACCCCACTACCACTATCAGATTAGAGCCATAAATGAGACTACACATCTACCACCCCAATACCACTATCAGATTAGAGCCATAAAGGAGACTAGGTATCTATCAACCCACTGCCACTATCAGATTAGAGCCATAAAGGAGACTAGACATCTAAAACCCCACTACCACTATCAGATTAGAGCCATAAAGGAGACTAGACATCTACAACCCCCCTACCACTATCAGATTAGAGCCATAAAGGAGACTAGACATCTACCACTATCAGATTAGAGCCATAAAGGAGACTAGACATCTACCACCCCACTACCACTATCAGATTAGAGCCATAAAGTAGACTAGACATCTATCACCCTACTACCACTATCAGATTAGAGCCATAAAGGAGAATAGACATCTAAAACCCCACTACCACTATCAGATTAGAGCCATAAAGGAGACTAGACATCTACCACCCCACTACCACTATCAGATTAGAGCCATAAAGGAGACTAGACATCTACCACTATCAGATTAGAGCCATAAAGGAGACTAGACATCTACCACCCCACTACCACTATCAGATTAGAGCCATAAAGGAGACTAGACATCTACTACCCCACTACCACTATCAGATTAGAGCCATAAATGAGACTAGATATCTACCACCCCACTACCACTATCAGATTAGAGCCATAAATGAGACTAGACATCTACCAACCCAATACCACTATCAGATTAGAGCCATAAAGGAGACTAGACATCTACCACTATCAGATTAGAGCCATAAAGGAGACTAGATATCTATCAACCCCACTACCACTATCAGATTAGAGCCATAAAGGAGACTAGACATCTACCACCCCACTACCACTATCAGATTAGAGCCATAAATGAGACTAGACATCTACCACCCCAATACCACTATCAGAATAGAGCCATAAAGGAGACTAGACATCTACCACCCCACTACCACTATCAGATTAGAGCCATAAATGAGACTAGACATCTACCACCCCAATACCACTATCAGATTAGAGCCATGAAGGAGACTAGGTATCTATCAACCCACTGCCACTATCAGATTAGAGCCATAAAGGAGACTAGACATCTAAAACCCCACTACCACTATCAGATTAGAGCCATAAAGGAGACTAGACATCTACCACCCCACTACCACTATCAGATTAGAGCCATAAAGGAGACTAGGTATCTATCAACCCACTGCCACTATCAGATTAGAGCCATAAAGGAGACTAGACATCTACCACTATCAGATTAGAGCCATAAAGGAGACTAGACATCTACCACCCCACTACCACTATCAGATTAGAGCCATAAAGGAGACTAGACATCTACTACCCCACTACCACTATCAGATTAGAGCCATAAAGGAGACTAGACATCTACCACCCCACTACCACTATCAGATTAGAGCCATAAAGGAGACTAGACATCTACCACTATCAGATTAGAGCCATAAAGGAGACTAGACATCTACCACCCCACTACCACTATCAGATTAGAGCCATAAAGGAGACTAGACATCTACTACCCCACTACCACTATCAGATTAGAGCCATAAAGGAGACTAGACATCTACCACCCCACTACCACTATCAGATTAGAGCCATAAAGGAGACTAGACATCTACCACTATCAGATTAGAGCCATAAAGGAGACTAGACATCTACCACCCCACTACCACTATCAGATTAGAGCCATAAAGTAGACTAGACATCTATCACCCTACTACCACTATCAGATTAGAGCCATAAAGGAGAATAGACATCTAAAACCCCACTACCACTATCAGATTAGAGCCATAAAGGAGACTAGACATCTACCACCCCACTACCACTATCAGATTAGAGCCATAAATGAGACTAGACATCTACCACCCCACTACCACTATCAGATTAGAGCCATAAATGAGACTAGACATCTACCACCCCAATACCACTATCAGATTAGAGCCATAAAGGAGACTAGACATCGACTACCCCACTACCACTATCAGATTAGAGCCATAAAGGAGACTAGACATCTACCACCCCACTACCACTATCAGATTAGAGCCATAAATGAGACTAGACATCTACCATCCCAATACCACTATCAGATTAGAGCCATAAAGGAGACTAGACATGTACCACCCCACTGCCACTATCAGATTAGAGCCATAAAGGAGACTAGACATCTAAAACCCCACTACCAGATTAGAGCCATAAAGGAGACTAGACATCTACAACCCCCCTACCACTATCAGATTAGAGCCATAAAGGAGACTAGACATCTACCACTATCAGATTAGAGCCATAAAGGAGACTAGACATCTACCACCCCACTACCACTATCAGATTAGAGCCATAAAGGAGACTAGACATCTACCACCCCACTACCACTATCAGATTAGAGCCATAAAGGAGACTAGACATCTACCACTATCAGATTAGAGCCATAAAGGAGACTAGACATCTACTACCCCACTACCACTATCAGATTAGAGCCATAAAGGAGACTAGACATCTACCACCCCACTACCACTATCAGATTAGAGCCATAAAGGAGACTAGACATCTACCACTATCAGATTAGAGCCATAAAGGAGACTAGACATCTACTACCCCACTACCACTATCAGATTAGAGCCATAAAGGAGAATAGACATCTAAAACCCCACTACCACTATCAGATTAGAGCCATAAAGGAGACTAGACATCTACCACCCCACTACCACTATCAGATTAGAGCCATAAATGAGACTAGACATCTACCACCCCAATACCACTATCAGATTAGAGCCATAAAGGAGACTAGACATCTACCACCCCACTACCACTATCAGATTAGAGCCATAAATGAGACTAGACATCTACCACCCCAATACCACTATCAGATTAGAGCCATAAAGGAGACTAGACATCGACTACCCCACTACCACTATTAGATTAGAGCCATAAATGAGACTAGACATCTACCACCCCAATACCACTATCAGATTAGAGCCATAAAGGAGACTAGACATGTACCACCCCACTACCACTATCAGATTAGAGCCATAAATGAGACTAGACATCTACCACCCCAATACCACTATCAGATTATAGCCATAAAGGAGACTAGGTATCTATCAACCCACTGCCACTATCAGATTAGAGCCATAAAGGAGACTAGACATCTACAACCCCCCTACCACTATCAGATTAGAGCCATAAAGGAGACTAGACATCTACCACCCCACTACCACTATCAGATTAGAGCCATAAAGGAGACTAGACATCTACTACCCCACTACCACTATCAGATTAGAGCCATAAAGGAGACTAGACATCTACCACCCCAATACCACTATCAGATTAGAGCCATAAAGGAGACTAGACATCTACCACTATCAGATTAGAGCCATAAAGGAGACTAGATATCTATCAACCCCACTACCACTATCAGATTAGAGCCATAAAGGAGACTAGACATCTACCACCCCACTACCACTATCAGATTAGAGCCATAAATGAGAATAGACATCTACCACCCCAATACCACTATCAGATTAGAGCCATAAAGGAGACTAGACATCTACCACTATCAGATTAGAGCCATAAAGGAGACTAGACATCTACCACCCCACTACCACTATCAGATTAGAGCCATAAAGGAGAATAGACATCTAAAACCCCACTACCACTATCAGATTAGAGCCATAAAGGAGACTAGACATCTACCACCCCACTACCACTATCAGATTAGAGCCATAAATGAGACTAGACATCTACCACCCCAATACCACTATCAGATTAGAGCCATAAAGGAGACTAGACATCTACCACCCCACTACCACTATCAGATTAGAGCCATAAAGTAGACTAGACATCTATCACCCTACTACCACTATCAGATTAGAGCCATAAAGGAGAATAGACATCTAAAACCCCACTACCACTATAAGATTAGAGCCATAAAGGAGACTAGACATCTACCACCCCACTACCACTATCAGATTAGAGCCATAAATGAGAATAGACATCTACCACCCCAATACCACTATCAGATTAGAGCCATAAAGGAGACTAGACATCTACCACTATCAGATTAGAGCCATAAAGGAGACTAGACATCTACCACCCCACTACCACTATCAGATTAGAGCCATAAAGTAGACTAGACATCTATCACCCTACTACCACTATCAGATTAGAGCCATAAAGGAGAATAGACATCTAAAACCCCACTACCACTATCAGATTAGAGCCATAAAGGAGACTAGACATCTACCACCCCACTACCACTATCAGATTAGAGCCATAAAGGAGACTAGACATCTACCACTATCAGATTAGAGCCATAAAGGAGACTAGACATCTACCACCCCCCTACCACTATCAGATTAGAGCCATAAAGTAGACTAGACATCTATCACCCTACTACCACTATCAGATTAGAGCCATAAAGGAGAATAGACATCTAAAACCCCACTACCACTATCAGATTAGAGCCATAAAGGAGACTAGACATCTACCACCCCACTACCACTATCAGATTAGAGCCATAAATGAGACTAGACATCTACCACCCCAATACCACTATCAGATTAGAGCCATAAAGGAGACTAGACATCGACTACCCCACTACCACTATCAGATTAGAGCCATAAAGGAGACTAGACATCTACCACCCCACTACCACTATCAGATTAGAGCCATAAATGAGACTAGACATCTACCACCCCACTACCACTATCAGATTAGAGCCATAAATGAGACTAGACATCTACCACCCCAATACCACGATCAGATTAGAGCCATAAAGGAGACTAGGTATCTATCAACCCACTGCCACTATCAGATTAGAGACATAAAGGAGACTAGACATCTAAAACCCCACTACCACTATCAGATTAGAGCCATAAAGGAGACTAGACATCTACAACCCCCCTACCACTATCAGATTAGAGCCATAAAGGAGACTAGACATCTACCACTATCAGATTAGAGCCATAAAGGAGACTAGACATCTACTACCCCACTACCACTATCAGATTAGAGCCATAAAGGAGACTAGACATCTACTACCCCACTACCACTATCAGATTAGAGCCATAAAGGAGACTAGACATCTACCACCCCACTACCACTATCAGATTAGAGCCATAAATGAGACTAGACATCTACCACCCCAATACCACTATCAGATTAGAACCATAAAGGAGACTAGACATCTACCACTATCAGATTAGAGCCATAAAGGAGACTATATATCTATCAACCCCACTACCACTATCAGATTAGAGCCATAAAGGAGAATAGACATCTAAAACCCCACTACCACTATCAGATTAGAGCCATAAAGGAGACTAGACATCTACCACCCCACTACCACTATCAGATTAGAGCCATAAATGAGACTAGACATCTACCACCCCAATACCACTATCAGATTAGAGCCATAAAGGAGACTAGACATCGACTACCCCACTACCACTATCAGATTAGAGCCATAAAGGAGACTAGACATCTACCACCCCACTACCACTATCAGATTAGAGCCATAAATGAGACTAGACATCTACCACCCCACTACCACTATCAGATTAGAGCCATAAATGAGACTAGACATCTACCACCCCAATACCACGATCAGATTAGAGCCATAAAGGAGACTAGGTATCTATCAACCCACTGCCACTATCAGATTAGAGACATAAAGGAGACTAGACATCTAAAACCCCACTACCACTATCAGATTAGAGCCATAAAGGAGACTAGACATCTACAACCCCCCTACCACTATCAGATTAGAGCCATAAAGGAGACTAGACATCTACCACTATCAGATTAGAGCCATAAAGGAGACTAGACATCTACTACCCCACTACCACTATCAGATTAGAGCCATAAAGGAGACTAGACATCTACTACCCCACTACCACTATCAGATTAGAGCGATAAAGGAGACTAGACATCTACCACCCCACTACCACTATCAGATTAGAGCCATAAATGAGACTAGACATCTACCACCCCAATACCACTATCAGATTAGAACCATAAAGGAGACTAGACATCTACCACTATCAGATTAGAGCCATAAAGGAGACTATATATCTATCAACCCCACTACCACTATCAGATTAGAGCCATAAAGGAGACTAGACATCTACCACCCCACTACCACTATCAGATTAGAGCCATAAAGGAGACTAGACATCTACCACCCCAATACCACTATCAGATTAGAGCCATAAAGGAGACTAGACATCTACCACTATCAGATTAGAGCCATAAAGGAGACTAGATATCTATCAACCCACTGCCACTATCAGATTAGAGCCATAAAGGAGAATAGACATCTATCAACCCACTACCACTATCAGATTAGAGCCATAAATGAGACTAGACATCTACCACCCCACTACCACTATCAGATTAGAGCCATAAAGGAGACTAGACATCTACTACCCCACTACCACTATCAGATTAGAGCCATAAATGAGACTAGACATCTACCACCCCAATACCACTATCAGATTAGAGCCATAAAGGAGACTAGACATCTACCACCCCACTACCACTATCAGATTAGAGCCATAAATGAGACTAGACATCTACCACCCCAATACCACTATCAGATTAGAGCCATAAAGGAGACTAGACATCTACCACCCCACTACCACTATCAGATTAGAGCCATAAAGTAGACTAGACATCTATCACCCTACTACCACTATCAGATTAGAGCCGTAAAGGAGAATAGACATCTAAAACCCCACTACCACTATCAGATTAGAGCCATAAAGGAGACTAGACATCTACCACCCCACTACCACTATCAGATTAGAGCCATGAAGGAGACTAGACATCTACCACCCCAATACCACTATCAGATTAGAGCCATAAAGGAGACTAGACATCGACTACCCCACTACCACTATCAGATTAGAGCCATAAAGGAGACTAGACATCTACCACCCCACTACCACTATCAGATTAGAGCCATAAATGAGACTAGACATCTACCACCCCACTACCACTATCAGATTAGAGCCATAAATGAGACTAGACATCTACCACCCCAATACCACGATCAGATTAGAGCCATAAAGGAGACTAGGTATCTATCAACCCACTGCCACTATCAGATTAGAGACATAAAGGAGACTAGACATCTAAAACCCCACTACCACTATCAGATTAGAGCCATAAAGGAGACTAGACATCTACAACCCCCCTACCACTATCAGATTAGAGCCATAAAGGAGACTAGACATCTACCACTATCAGATTAGAGCCATAAAGGAGACTAGACATCTACTACCCCACTACCACTATCAGATTAGAGCCATAAAGGAGACTAGACATCTACTACCCCACTACCACTATCAGATTAGAGCGATAAAGGAGACTAGACATCTACCACCCCACTACCACTATCAGATTAGAGCCATAAATGAGACTAGACATCTACCACCCCAATACCACTATCAGATTAGAACCATAAAGGAGACTAGACATCTACCACTATCAGATTAGAGCCATAAAGGAGACTATATATCTATCAACCCCACTACCACTATCAGATTAGAGCCATAAAGGAGACTAGACATCTACCACCCCACTACCACTATCAGATTAGAGCCATAAAGGAGACTAGACATCTACCACCCCAATACCACTATCAGATTAGAGCCATAAAGGAGACTAGACATCTACCACTATCAGATTAGAGCCATAAAGGAGACTAGATATCTATCAACCCACTGCCACTATCAGATTAGAGCCATAAAGGAGAATAGACATCTATCAACCCACTACCACTATCAGATTAGAGCCATAAATGAGACTAGACATCTACCACCCCACTACCACTATCAGATTAGAGCCATAAAGGAGACTAGACATCTACTACCCCACTACCACTATCAGATTAGAGCCATAAATGAGACTAGACATCTACCACCCCAATACCACTATCAGATTAGAGCCATAAAGGAGACTAGACATCTACCACCCCACTACCACTATCAGATTAGAGCCATAAATGAGACTAGACATCTACCACCCCAATACCACTATCAGATTAGAGCCATAAAGGAGACTAGACATCTACCACCCCACTACCACTATCAGATTAGAGCCATAAAGTAGACTAGACATCTATCACCCTACTACCACTATCAGATTAGAGCCGTAAAGGAGAATAGACATCTAAAACCCCACTACCACTATCAGATTAGAGCCATAAAGGAGACTAGACATCTACCACCCCACTACCACTATCAGATTAGAGCCATGAAGGAGACTAGACATCTACCACCCCACTACCACTATCAGATTAGAGCCATAAAGGAGACTAGACATCAACCACTATCAGATTAGAGCCATAAAGGAGACTAGACATCTACCACCATCAGATTAGAGCCATAAAGGAGACTAGACATCTACCACCCCACTACCACTATCAGATGAGAGCCATAAAGGAGACTAGACATCGACTACCCCACTACCACTATCAGATTAGAGCCATAAAGGAGATTAGACATCAACCACCCCACTACCACTATCAGATTAGAGCCATAAATGAGACTAGACATCTACCACCCCAATACCACTATCAGATTAGAGCCATAAAGGAGACTAGACATCTACCACCCCACTACCACTATCAGATTAGAGCCATAAATGAGACTAGACATCTACCACCCAAATACCACTATCAGATTAGAGCCATAAAGGAGACTAGACATCTACCACTATCAGATTAGAGCCATAAAGGAGACTAGACATCTACCACCCCACTACCACTATCAGATTAGAGCCATAAAGGAGACTAGACATCTACCACTATCAGATTAGAGCCATAAAGGAGACTAGACATCTACCACCCCACTACCACTATCAGATTAGAGCCATAAAGGAGACTAGATATCTATCAACCCACTGCCACTATCAGATTAGAGCCATAAAGGAGACTAGATATCTACCACCCCACTACCACTATCAGATTAGAGCCATAAATGAGACTAGACATCTACCACCCCAATACCACTATCAGATTAGAGCCATAAAGGAGACTAGACATCTACCACTATCAGATTAGAGCCATAAAGGAGAATAGACATCTACCACCCCACTACCACTATCAGATTAGAGCCATAAAGTAGACTAGACATCTATCACCCTACTACCACTATCAGATTAGAGCCATAAAGGAGAATAGACATCTAAAACCCCACTACCACTATCAGATTAGAGCCATAAAGGAGACTAGACATCTACCACCCCACTACCACTATCAGATTAGAGCCATAAATGAGACTAGACATCTACCACCCCAATACCACTATCAGATTAGAGCCATAAAGGAGACTAGACATCGACTACCCCACTACCACTTTCAGATTAGAGCCATAAAGGAGACTAGACATCTACCACCCCACTACCACTATCAGATTAGAGCCATAAATGAGACTAGACATCTACCACCCCAATACCACTATCAGATTAGAGCCATAAAGGAGACTAGACATGTACCACCCCACTACCACTATCAGATTAGAGCCATAAATGAGACTAGACATCTACCACCCCAATACCACTATCAGATTAGAGACATAAAGGAGACTAGGTATCTATCAACCCACTGCCACTATCAGATTAGAGCCATAAAGGAGACTAGACATCTAAAACCCCACTACCACTATCAGATTAGAGCCATAAAGGAGACTAGACATCTACCACCCCACTACCACTATCAGATTAGAGCCATAAAGGAGACTAGACATCTACTACCCCACTACCACTATCAGATTAGAGCCATAAAGGAGACTAGACATCTACCACCCCAATACCACTATCAGATTAGAGCCATAAAGGAGACTAGACATCTACCACTATCAGATTAGAGCCATAAAGGAGACTAGACATCTACCACCCCACTACCACTATCAGATTAGAGCCATAAAGTAGACTAGACATCTATCACCCTACTACCACTATCAGATTAGAGCCATAAAGGAGAATAGACATCTAAAACCCCACTACCACTATCAGATTAGAGCCATAAAGGAGACTAGACATCTACCACCCCACTACCACTATCAGATTAGAGCCATAAAGGAGACTAGACATCTACCACTATCAGATTAGAGCCATAAAGGAGACTAGACATCTACCACCCCACTACCACTATCAGATTAGAGCCATAAAGTAGACTAGACATCTATCACCCTACTACCACTATCAGATTAGAGCCATAAAGGAGAATAGACATCTAAAACCCCACTACCACTATCAGATTAGAGCCATAAATGAGACTAGACATCTACCACCCCAATACCACTATCAGATTAGAGCCATAAAGGAGACTAGACATCTACCACCCCACTACCACTATCAGATTAGAGCCATAAATGAGACTAGACATCTACCACCCCAATACCACTATCAGATTAGAGCCATAAAGGAGACTAGACATCGACTACCCCACTACCACTATCAGATTAGAGCCATAAAGGAGACTAGACATCTACCACCCCACTACCACTATCAGATTAGAGCCATAAATGAGACTAGACATCTACCACCCCAATACCACTATCAGATTAGAGCCATAAAGGAGACTAGACATCTACCACCGCACTACCACTATCAGATTAGAGCCATAAATGAGACTAGACATCTACCACCCCAATACCACTATCAGATTAGAGCCATAAATGAGACTAGACATCTACAACCCCCCTACAACTATCAGATTAGAGCCATAAAGGAGACTAGACATCTACCACTATCAGATTAGAGCCATAAAGGAGACTAGACATCTAAAACCCCACTACCACTATCAGATTAGAGCCATAAAGGAGACTAGACATCTACAACCCCCCTACAACTATCAGATTAGAGCCATAAAGGAGACTAGACATCTACCACTATCAGATTAGAGCCATAAAGGAGACTAGACATCTACCACCCCACTACCACTATCAGATTAGAGCCATAAAGGAGACTAGACATCTACTACCCCACTACCACTATCAGATTAGAGCCATAAAGGAGACTAGACATCTACCACCCCACTACCACTATCAGATTAGAGCCATAAATGAGACTAGACATCTACCACCCCAATACCACTATCAGATTAGAACCATAAAGGAGACTAGACATCTACCACTATCAGATTAGAGCCATAAAGGAGACTAGACATCTACCACCCCACTACCACTATCAGATTAGAGCCATAAATGAGACTAGACATCTACCACCCCAATACCACTATCAGATTAGAGCCATAAAGGAGACTAGACATCTACCACCCCACTACCACTATCAGATTAGAGCCATAAATGAGACTAGACATCTACCACCCCAATACCACTATCAGATTAGAGCCATAAAGGAGACTAGACATCTACCACTATCAGATTAGAGCCATAAAGGAGACTAGATATCTATCAACCCACTGCCACTATCAGATTAGAGCCATAAAGGAGACTAGACATCTAAAACCCCACTTCCACTATCAGATTAGAGCCATAAAGGAGACTAGACATCTACCACCCCACTAACACTATCAGATTAGAGCCATAAAGGAGACTAGACATCTATCACCCCACTACCACTATCAGATTAGAGCCATAAAGGAGAATAGACATCTAAAACCCCACTACCACTATCAGATTAGAGCCATAAAGGAGAATAGACATCTACCACTATTAGATTAGAGCCATAAAGGAGACTAGACATCTACCACCCCACTACCACTATCAGATTAGAGCCATAAAGGAGACTAGACATCTACCACCATCAGATTAGAGCCATAAAGGAGACTAGACATCTACCACCCCACTACCACTATCACATGAGAGCCATAAAGGAGACTAGACATCGACTACCCCACTACCACTATCAGATTAGAGCCATAAAGGAGACTAGACATCTACC
Source organism: Salvelinus fontinalis (assembly GCF_029448725.1). Taxonomy (NCBI): domain Eukaryota; kingdom Metazoa; phylum Chordata; class Actinopteri; order Salmoniformes; family Salmonidae; genus Salvelinus; species Salvelinus fontinalis. The sequence continues at coordinate 21,128 of NW_026601964.1, forward strand.
ACCCCACTACCACTATCAGATTAGAGCCGTAAATGAGACTAGACATCTACCACCCCAATACCACTATCAGATTAGAGCCATAAAGGAGACTAGAAATCTACCACCCCACTACCACTATCAGATTAGAGCCATAAATGAGACTAGACATCTACCACCCAAATACCACTATCAGATTAGAGCCATAAAGGAGACTAGACATCTACCACTATCAGATTAGAGCCGTAAAGGAGAATAGACATCTAAAACCCCACTACCACTATCAGATTAGAGCCATAAAGGAGACTAGACATCTACCACCCCACTACCACTATCAGATTAGAGCCATAAAGGAGACTAGACATCTACCACCCCACTAACACTATCAGATTAGAGCCATAAAGGAGACTAGACATCTATCACCCCACTACCACTATCAGATTAGAGCCATAAAATAGAATAGACATCTATTAACCCACTACCACTATCAGATTAGAGCCATAAAGGAGACTAGACATCTACCACTATTAGATTAGAGCCATAAAGGAGACTAGACATCTACCACCCCACTACCACTATCAGATTAGAGCCATAAAGGAGACTAGACATCTACCACCATCAGATTAGAGCCAGAAAGGAGACTGGACATCTAAAACCCCACTACCACTATCAGATTAGAGCCATAAAGGAGACTAGACATCTACCACCCCACTACCACTATCAGATTAGAGCCATAAATGAGACTTGACATCTACCACCCCAATACCACTATCAGATTAGAGCCATAAAGGAGACTAGACATCTACCACCCCACTACCACTATCAGATTAGAGCCATAAATGAGACTAGACATCTACCACCCAAATACCACTATCAGATTAGAGCCATAAAGGAGACTAGACATCTACCACTATCAGATTAGAGCCATAAAGGAGACTAGACATCTAAAACCCCACTACCACTATCAGATTAGAGCCATAAAGAAGACTAGACATCTACAACCCCCCTACCACTATCAGATGAGAGCCATAAAGGAGACTAGACATCTACCACTATCAGATTAGAGCCATAAAGGAGAATAGACATCTAAAACCCCACTACCACTATCAGATTAGAGCCATAAAGGAGACTAGACATCTACCACCCCACTACCACTATCAGATTTGAGCCATAAAGGAGACTAGACATCTACCACTATCAGATTAGAGCCATAAAGGAGAATAGACATCTAAAACCCCACTACCACTATCAGATTAGAGCCATAAAGGAGACTAGACATCTACCACCCCACTACCACTATCAGATTAGAGCCATAAAGGAGACTAGACATCTACCACTATCAGATTAGAGCCATAAAGGAGACTAGACATCTACCACCCCACTACCACTATCAGATTAGAGCCATAAAGGAGACTAGATATCTATCAACCCACTGCCACTATCAGATTAGAGCCATAAAGGAGACTAGACATCTACCACCCCACTACCACTATCAGATTAGAGCCATAAAGGAGACTAGATATCTATCAACCCACTGCCACTATCAGATTAGAGCCATAAAGGAGACTAGACATCTAAAACCCCACTACCACTATCAGATTAGAGCCATAAAGGAGACTAGACATCTACAACCCCCCTACCACTATCAGATTAGAGCCATAAAGGAGACTAGACATCTACCACTATCAGATTAGAGCCATAAAGGAGACTAGACATCTACCACCCCACTACCACTATCAGATTAGAGCCATAAAGTAGACTAGACATCTATCACCGTACTACCACTATCAGATTAGAGCCATAAAGGAGAATAGACATCTAAAACCCCACTAACACTATCAGATTAGAGCCATAAAGGAGACTAGACATCTACCACCCCACTACCACTTTCAGATTAGAGCCATAAATGAGACTAGACATCTACCACCCCAATACCACTATCAGATTAGAGCCATAATGGAGACTAGACATCTACCACCCCACTACCACTATCAGATTAGAGCCATAAAGGAGAATAGACATCTAAAACCCCACTACCACTATCAGATTAGAGCCATAAATGAGACTAGACATCTACCACCCAAATACCACTATCAGATTAGAGCCATAAAGGAGACTAGACATCTACCACTATCAGATTAGAGCCATAAAGGAGACTAGACATCTACCACCCCACTACCACTATCAGATTAGAGCCATAAAGTAGACTAGACATCTATCACCCCACTACCACTATCAGATTAGAGCCATAAAGGAGAATAGACATCTAAAACCCCACTACCACTATCAGATTAGAGCCATAAAGGAGACTAGACATCTACCACCCCACTACCACTATCAGATTAGAGCCATAAAGGAGACTAGACATCTACCACTATCAGATTAGAGCCATAAAGGAGACTAGACATCTACCACCCCACTACCACTATCAGATTAGAGCCATAAAGGAGACTAGACATCTATCACACCACTACCACTATCAGATTAGAGCCATAAAGGAGACTAGACATCTATCACACCACTACCACTATCAGATTAGAGCCATAAAGGAGAATAGACATCTATCAACCCACTGCCACTATCAGATTAGAGCCATAAAGGAGACTAGACATCTACCACCCCACTACCACTATCAGATTAGAGCCATAAAGGAGAATAGACATCTAAAACCCCACTGCCACTATCAGATTAGAGCCATAAAGGAGACTAAACATCTCCCACCCCACTACCACTATCAGATTAGAGCCATAAAGGAGACTAGACATCTACCACCCCACTACCACTACCAGATTAGAGCCATAAAGGAGACTAGACATCTACCACTATCAGATTAGAGCCATAAAGGAGACTAGACATCTACCACTATCAGATTAGAGCCATAAAGGAGACTAGACATCTACCACCCCACTACCACTATCAGATTAGAGCCATAAAGGAGACTAGACATCTACCACCCCACTACCACTACCAGATTAGAGCCATAAAGGAGACTAGATATCTATCACCCCACTACCACTATCAGATTAGAGCCATAAATGAGACTAGACATCTAAAACCCCACTACCACTATCAGATTAGAGCCATAAAGGAGACTAGACATCTACAACCCCCCTACAACTATCAGATTAGAGCCATAAAGGAGACTAGACATCTACCACTATCAGATTAGAGCCATAAAGGAGACTAGACATCTACCACCCCACTACCACTATCAGATTAGAGCCATAAAGGAGACTAGACATCTACCACCCCACTACCACTACCAGATTAGAGCCATAAAGGAGACTAGATATCTATCACCCCACTACCACTATCAGATTAGAGCCATAAATGAGACTAGACATCTACCACCCCAATACCACTATCAGATTAGAGCCATAAATGAGACTAGACATCTACAACCCCCCTACAACTATCAGATTAGAGCCATAAAGGAGACTAGACATCTATCACACCACTACCACTATCAGATTAGAGCCATAAAGGAGAATAGACATCTATCAACCCACTGCCACTATCAGATTAGAGCCATAAAGGAGACTAGACATCTACCACCCCACTACCACTATCAGATTAGAGCCATAAAGGAGAATAGACATCTAAAACCCCACTACCACTATCAGATTAGAGCCATAAAGGAGACTAAACATCTCCCACCCCACTACCACTATCAGATTAGAGCCATAAAGGAGACTAGACATCTACCACCCCACTACCACTACCAGATTAGAGCCATAAAGGAGACTAGACATCTACCACTATCAGATTAGAGGCATAAAGGAGACTAGACATCTACCACCCCACTACCACTATCAGATTAGAGCCATAAAGGAGACTAGACATCTACCACCCCACTACCACTACCAGATTAGAGCCATAAAGGAGACTAGATATCTATCACCCCACTACCACTATCAGATTAGAGCCATAAATGAGACTAGACATCTACAACCCCCCTACAACTATCAGATTAGAGCCATAAAGGAGACTAGACATCTACCACTATCAGATTAGAGCCATAAAGGAGACTAGACATCTAAAACCCCACTACCACTATCAGATTAGAGCCATAAAGGAGACTAGACATCTACAACCCCCCTACAACTATCAGATTAGAGCCATAAAGGAGACTAGACATCTACCACTATCAGATTAGAGCCATAAAGGAGACTAGACATCTACCACCCCACTACCACTATCAGATTAGAGCCATAAAGGAGACTACACATCTACCACTATCAGATTAGAGCCATAAAAGAGACTAGACATCTACCACCCCACTACCACTATCAGATTAGAGCCATAAAGGAGACTAGACATCTACTACCCCACTACCACTATCAGATTAGAGCCATAAAGGAGACTAGACATCTACCACCCCACTACCACTATCAGATTAGAGCCATAAATGAGACTAGACATCTACCACCCCAATACCACTATCAGATTAGAGCCATAAATGAGACTAGACATCTACCACCCCAATACCACTATCAGATTAGAGCCATAAAGGAGACTAGACATCTACCACTATCAGATTAGAGCCATAAAGGAGACTAGATATCTATCAACCCACTGCCACTATCAGATTAGAGCCATAAAGGAGACTAGACATCTAAAACCCCACTTCCACTATCAGATTAGAGCCATAAAGGAGACTAGACATCTACCACCCCACTAACACTATCAGATTAGAGCCATAAAGGAGACTAGACATCTATCACCCCACTACCACTATCAGATTAGAGCCATAAAGGAGAATAGACATCTAAAACCCCACTACCACTATCAGATTAGAGCCATAAAGGAGAATAGACATCTACCACTATTAGATTAGAGCCATAAAGGAGACTAGACATCTACCACCCCACTACCACTATCAGATTAGAGCCATAAAGGAGACTAGACATCTACCACCATCAGATTAGAGCCATAAAGGAGACTAGACATCTACCACCCCACTACCACTATCACATGAGAGCCATAAAGGAGACTAGACATCGACTACCCCACTACCACTATCAGATTAGAGCCATAAAGGAGACTAGACATCTACCACCCCACTACCACTATCAGATTAGAGCCGTAAATGAGACTAGACATCTACCACCCCAATACCACTATCAGATTAGAGCCATAAAGGAGACTAGAAATCTACCACCCCACTACCACTATCAGATTAGAGCCATAAATGAGACTAGACATCTACCACCCAAATACCACTATCAGATTAGAGCCATAAAGGAGACTAGACATCTACCACTATCAGATTAGAGCCGTAAAGGAGAATAGACATCTAAAACCCCACTACCACTATCAGATTAGAGCCATAAAGGAGACTAGACATCTACCACCCCACTACCACTATCAGATTAGAGCCATAAAGGAGACTAGACATCTACCACCCCACTAACACTATCAGATTAGAGCCATAAAGGAGACTAGACATCTATCACCCCACTACCACTATCAGATTAGAGCCATAAAATAGAATAGACATCTATTAACCCACTACCACTATCAGATTAGAGCCATAAAGGAGACTAGACATCTACCACTATTAGATTAGAGCCATAAAGGAGACTAGACATCTACCACCCCACTACCACTATCAGATTAGAGCCATAAAGGAGACTAGACATCTACCACCATCAGATTAGAGCCAGAAAGGAGACTGGACATCTAAAACCCCACTACCACTATCAGATTAGAGCCATAAAGGAGACTAGACATCTACCACCCCACTACCACTATCAGATTAGAGCCATAAATGAGACTTGACATCTACCACCCCAATACCACTATCAGATTAGAGCCATAAAGGAGACTAGACATCTACCACCCCACTACCACTATCAGATTAGAGCCATAAATGAGACTAGACATCTACCACCCAAATACCACTATCAGATTAGAGCCATAAAGGAGACTAGACATCTACCACTATCAGATTAGAGCCATAAAGGAGACTAGACATCTAAAACCCCACTACCACTATCAGATTAGAGCCATAAAGAAGACTAGACATCTACAACCCCCCTACCACTATCAGATGAGAGCCATAAAGGAGACTAGACATCTACCACTATCAGATTAGAGCCATAAAGGAGAATAGACATCTAAAACCCCACTACCACTATCAGATTAGAGCCATAAAGGAGACTAGACATCTACCACCCCACTACCACTATCAGATTTGAGCCATAAAGGAGACTAGACATCTACCACTATCAGATTAGAGCCATAAAGGAGAATAGACATCTAAAACCCCACTACCACTATCAGATTAGAGCCATAAAGGAGACTAGACATCTACCACCCCACTACCACTATCAGATTAGAGCCATAAAGGAGACTAGACATCTACCACTATCAGATTAGAGCCATAAAGGAGACTAGACATCTACCACCCCACTACCACTATCAGATTAGAGCCATAAAGGAGACTAGATATCTATCAACCCACTGCCACTATCAGATTAGAGCCATAAAGGAGACTAGACATCTACCACCCCACTACCACTATCAGATTAGAGCCATAAAGGAGACTAGATATCTATCAACCCACTGCCACTATCAGATTAGAGCCATAAAGGAGACTAGACATCTAAAACCCCACTACCACTATCAGATTAGAGCCATAAAGGAGACTAGACATCTACAACCCCCCTACCACTATCAGATTAGAGCCATAAAGGAGACTAGACATCTACCACTATCAGATTAGAGCCATAAAGGAGACTAGACATCTACCACCCCACTACCACTATCAGATTAGAGCCATAAAGTAGACTAGACATCTATCACCGTACTACCACTATCAGATTAGAGCCATAAAGGAGAATAGACATCTAAAACCCCACTAACACTATCAGATTAGAGCCATAAAGGAGACTAGACATCTACCACCCCACTACCACTTTCAGATTAGAGCCATAAATGAGACTAGACATCTACCACCCCAATACCACTATCAGATTAGAGCCATAATGGAGACTAGACATCTACCACCCCACTACCACTATCAGATTAGAGCCATAAAGGAGAATAGACATCTAAAACCCCACTACCACTATCAGATTAGAGCCATAAATGAGACTAGACATCTACCACCCAAATACCACTATCAGATTAGAGCCATAAAGGAGACTAGACATCTACCACTATCAGATTAGAGCCATAAAGGAGACTAGACATCTACCACCCCACTACCACTATCAGATTAGAGCCATAAAGTAGACTAGACATCTATCACCCTACTACCACTATCAGATTAGAGCCATAAAGGAGAATAGACATCTAAAACCCCACTACCACTATCAGATTAGAGCCATAAAGGAGACTAGACATCTACCACCCCACTACCACTATCAGATTAGAGCCATAAAGGAGACTAGACATCTACCACTATCAGATTAGAGCCATAAAGGAGACTAGACATCTACCACCCCACTACCACTATCAGATTAGAGCCATAAAGGAGACTAGACATCTATCACACCACTACCACTATCAGATTAGAGCCATAAAGGAGACTAGACATCTATCACACCACTACCACTATCAGATTAGAGCCATAAAGGAGAATAGACATCTATCAACCCACTGCCACTATCAGATTAGAGCCATAAAGGAGACTAGACATCTACCACCCCACTACCACTATCAGATTAGAGCCATAAAGGAGAATAGACATCTAAAACCCCACTGCCACTATCAGATTAGAGCCATAAAGGAGACTAAACATCTCCCACCCCACTACCACTATCAGATTAGAGCCATAAAGGAGACTAGACATCTACCACCCCACTACCACTACCAGATTAGAGCCATAAAGGAGACTAGACATCTACCACTAT
>NW_026601965.1:0-28898 GCF_029448725.1 Salvelinus fontinalis
AAAACAGTCCTTCCTCCCCGTCGGGGAATTGAACCCCGGTCTCCCGCGTGACAGGCGGGGATACTCACCACTATACTAACGAGGAGCACATGGGTTGGCCATTTGAAAATAAGTGGAGCATTGGTACTAACCCTAAATGTGGAGTGTTGGGCGTTAACCCTTCTATCAAAAACATCTGTAGAGACTGAATGGTTAGAGCTAGAAACTAGTATGACCCGTCTCTGGAAAGCTGAGACTCGCACGAACACGTACATGTAATCGATTCTGCTCTATACCGCTCACAAGCCAGGCAATAGCGGTTAGAAGGTGAGGCGCTTGTGGGAAATCCCAGGACATTGTTGTCACAAATGCCAAACTCAAGACAGTTGTCACTGACTAGTTGGATATTCGTTTCCCATTTAACAACTTAAACCTTGCACAAAGTAAATCACCTCACACTGGAAATCTACAATGGATTCACCAAAGTCTACTGAGAATGCGTAAATGTCCAAAGTGTAAATGAAAGCAAACTCTGATTTTTCAAGAGTCAGATGAGAATTCTACCAAGAACAGAGTTTTCTGTTAGCCTGGCAATCTAACAGAGATTTCTTTCCCAGGGATTTGGATACTTGTCGAAATTACATGTTCAAAACTTGCTGCATTGGCCGGGAATCGAACCCGGGCCTCCCGCGTGGCAGGCGAGAATTCTACCACTGAACAACCAATGCCTTGCAAAGCAGTGATAACCCCAAAGGCTGGAAATCGTATCATAAAGCTTAAATTCCAAGCATATTTTCTGCTTTGTGGGCTCAGTGACATTGTACACCCTAACAAAACAGTCCTTCCTCCCCGTCGGGGAATTGAACCCCGGTCTCCCGCGTGACAGGCGGGGATACTCACCACTATACTAACGAGGAGCACATGGGTTGGCCATTTGAAAATAAGTGGAGCATTGGTACTAACCCTAAATGTGGAGTGTTGGGCGTTAACCCTTCTATCAAAAACATCTGTAGAGACTGAATGGTTAGAGCTAGAAACTAGTATGACCCGTCTCTGGAAAGCTGAGACTCGCACGAACACGTACATGTAATCGATTCTGCTCTATACCGCTCACAAGCCAGGCAATAGCGGTTAGAAGGTGAGGCGCTTGTGGGAAATCCCAGGACATTGTTGTCACAAATGCCAAACTCAAGACAGTTGTCACTGACTAGTTGGATATTCGTTTCCCATTTAACAACTTAAACCTTGCACAAAGTAAATCACCTCACACTGGAAATCTACAATGGATTCACCAAAGTCTACTGAGAATGCGTAAATGTCCAAAGTGTAAATGAAAGCAAACTCTGATTTTTCAAGAGTCAGATGAGAATTCTACCAAGAACAGAGTTTTCTGTTAGCCTGGCAATCTAACAGAGATTTCTTTCCCAGGGATTTGGATACTTGTCGAAATTACATGTTCAAAACTTGCTGCATTGGCCGGGAATCGAACCCGGGCCTCCCGCGTGGCAGGCGAGAATTCTACCACTGAACAACCAATGCCTTGCAAACCAGTGATAACCCCAAAGGCTGGAAATCGTATCATAAAGCTTAAATTCCAAGGATATTTTCTGCTTTGTGGGCTCAGTGACATTGTACACCCTAACAAAACAGTCCTTCCTCCCCGTCGGGGAATTGAACCCCGGTCTCCCGCGTGACAGGCGGGGATACTCACCACTATACTAACGAGGAGCACATGGGTTGGCCATTTGAAAATAAGTGGAGCATTGGTACTAACCCTAAATGTGGAGTGTTGGGCGTTAACCCTTCTATCAAAAACATCTGTAGAGACTGAATGGTTAGAGCTAGAAACTAGTATGACCCGTCTCTGGAAAGCTGAGACTCGCACGAACACGTACATGTAATCGATTCTGCTCTATACCGCTCACAAGCCAGGCAATAGCGGTTAGAAGGTGAGGCGCTTGTGGGAAATCCCAGGACATTGTTGTCACAAATGCCAAACTCAAGACAGTTGTCACTGACTAGTTGGATATTCGTTTCCCATTTAACAACTTAAACCTTGCACAAAGTAAATCACCTCACACTGGAAATCTACAATGGATTCACCAAAGTCTACTGAGAATGCGTAAATGTCCAAAGTGTAAATGAAAGCAAACTCTGATTTTTCAAGAGTCAGATGAGAATTCTACCAAGAACAGAGTTTTCTGTTAGCCTGGCAATCTAACAGAGATTTCTTTCCCAGGGATTTGGATACTTGTCGAAATTACATGTTCAAAACTTGCTGCATTGGCCGGGAATCGAACCCGGGCCTCCCGCGTGGCAGGCGAGAATTCTACCACTGAACAACCAATGCCTTGCAAACCAGTGATAACCCCAAAGGCTGGAAATCGTATCATAAAGCTTAAATTCAAAGGATATTTTCTGCTTTGTGGGCTCAGTGACATTGTACACCCTAACAAAACAGTCCTTCCTCCCCGTCGGGGAATTGAACCCCGGTCTCCTGCGTGACAGGCGGGGATACTCACCACTATACTAACGAGGAGCACATGGGTTGGCCATTTGAAAATAAGTGGAGCATTGGTACTAACCCTAAATGTGGAGTGTTGGGCGTTAACCCTTCTATCAAAAACATCTGTAGAGACTGAATGGTTAGAGCTAGAAACTAGTATGACCCGTCTCTGGAAAGCTGAGACTCGCACGAACACGTACATGTAATCGATTCTGCTCTATACCGCTCACAAGCCAGGCAATAGCGGTTAGAAGGTGAGGCGCTTGTGGGAAATCCCAGGACATTGTTGTCACAAATGCCAAACTCAAGACAGTTGTCACTGACTAGTTGGATATTCGTTTCCCATTTAACAACTTAAACCTTGCACAAAGTAAATCACCTCACACTGGAAATCTACAATGGATTCACCAAAGTCTACTGAGAATGCGTAAATGTCCAAAGTGTAAATGAAAGCAAACTCAGATTTTTCAAGAGTCAGATGAGAATTCTACCAAGAACAGAGTTTTCTGTTAGCCTGGCAATCTAACAGAGATTTCTTTCCCAGGGATTTGGATACTTGTCGAAATTACATGTTCAAAACTTGCTGCATTGGCCGGGAATCGAACCCGGGCCTCCCGCGTGGCAGGCGAGAATTCTACCACTGAACAACCAATGCCTTGCAAACCAGTGATAACCCCAAAGGCTGGAAATCGTATCATAAAGCTTAAATTCAAAGGATATTTTCTGCTTTGTGGGCTCAGTGACATTGTACACCCTAACAAAACAGTCCTTCCTCCCCGTCGGGGAATTGAACCCCGGTCTCCCGCGTGACAGGCGGGGATACTCACCACTATACTAACGAGGAGCACATGGGTTGGCCATTTGAAAATAAGTGGAGCATTGGTACTAACCCTAAATGTGGAGTGTTGGGCGTTAACCCTTCTATCAAAAACATCTGTAGAGACTGAATGGTTAGAGCTAGAAACTAGTATGACCCGTCTCTGGAAAGCTGAGACTCGCACGAACACGTACATGTAATCGATTCTGCTCTATACCGCTCACAAGCCAGGCAATAGCGGTTAGAAGGTGAGGCGCTTGTGGGAAATCCCAGGACATTGTTGTCACAAATGCCAAACTCAAGACAGTTGTCACTGACTAGTTGGATATTCGTTTCCCATTTAACAACTTAAACCTTGCACAAAGTAAATCACCTCACACTGGAAATCTACAATGGATTCACCAAAGTCTACTGAGAATGCGTAAATGTCCAAAGTGTAAATGAAAGCAAACTCAGATTTTTCAAGAGTCAGATGAGAATTCTACCAAGAACAGAGTTTTCTGTTAGCCTGGCAATCTAACAGAGATTTCTTTCCCAGGGATTTGGATACTTGTCGAAATTACATGTTCAAAACTTGCTGCATTGGCCGGGAATCGAACCCGGGCCTCCCGCGTGGCAGGCGAGAATTCTACCACTGAACAACCAATGCCTTGCAAACCAGTGATAACCCCAAAGGCTGGAAATCGTATCATAAAGCTTAAATTCAAAGGATATTTTCTGCTTTGTGGGCTCAGTGACATTGTACACCCTAACAAAACAGTCCTTCCTCCCCGTCGGGGAATTGAACCCCGGTCTCCCGCGTGACAGGCGGGGATACTCACCACTATACTAACGAGGAGCACATGGGTTGGCCATTTGAAAATAAGTGGAGCATTGGTACTAACCCTAAATGTGGAGTGTTGGGCGTTAACCCTTCTATCAAAAACATCTGTAGAGACTGAATGGTTAGAGCTAGAAACTAGTATGACCCGTCTCTGGAAAGCTGAGACTCGCACGAACACGTACATGTAATCGATTCTGCTCTATACCGCTCACAAGCCAGGCAATAGCGGTTAGAAGGTGAGGCGCTTGTGGGAAATCCCAGGACATTGTTGTCACAAATGCCAAACTCAAGACAGTTGTCACTGACTAGTTGGATATTCGTTTCCCATTTAACAACTTAAACCTTGCACAAAGTAAATCACCTCACACTGGAAATCTACAATGGATTCACCAAAGTCTACTGAGAATGCGTAAATGTCCAAAGTGTAAATGAAAGCAAACTCAGATTTTTCAAGAGTCAGATGAGAATTCTACCAAGAACAGAGTTTTCTGTTAGCCTGGCAATCTAACAGAGATTTCTTTCCCAGGGATTTGGATACTTGTCGAAATTACATGTTCAAAACTTGCTGCATTGGCCGGGAATCGAACCCGGGCCTCCCGCGTGGCAGGCGAGAATTCTACCACTGAACAACCAATGCCTTGCAAACCAGTGATAACCCCAAAGGCTGGAAATCGTATCATAAAGCTTAAATTCAAAGGATATTTTCTGCTTTGTGGGCTCAGTGACATTGTACACCCTAACAAAACAGTCCTTCCTCCCCGTCGGGGAATTGAACCCCGGTCTCCTGCGTGACAGGCGGGGATACTCACCACTATACTAACGAGGAGCACATGGGTTGGCCATTTGAAAATAAGTGGAGCATTGGTACTAACCCTAAATGTGGAGTGTTGGGCGTTAACCCTTCTATCAAAAACATCTGTAGAGACTGAATGGTTAGAGCTAGAAACTAGTATGACCCGTCTCTGGAAAGCTGAGACTCGCACGAACACGTACATGTAATCGATTCTGCTCTATACCGCTCACAAGCCAGGCAATAGCGGTTAGAAGGTGAGGCGCTTGTGGGAAATCCCAGGACATTGTTGTCACAAATGCCAAACTCAAGACAGTTGTCACTGACTAGTTGGATATTCGTTTCCCATTTAACAACTTAAACCTTGCACAAAGTAAATCACCTCACACTGGAAATCTACAATGGATTCACCAAAGTCTACTGAGAATGCGTAAATGTCCAAAGTGTAAATGAAAGCAAACTCAGATTTTTCAAGAGTCAGATGAGAATTCTACCAAGAACAGAGTTTTCTGTTAGCCTGGCAATCTAACAGAGATTTCTTTCCCAGGGATTTGGATACTTGTCGAAATTACATGTTCAAAACTTGCTGCATTGGCCGGGAATCGAACCCGGGCCTCCCGCGTGGCAGGCGAGAATTCTACCACTGAACAACCAATGCCTTGCAAACCAGTGATAACCCCAAAGGCTGGAAATCGTATCATAAAGCTTAAATTCAAAGGATATTTTCTGCTTTGTGGGCTCAGTGACATTGTACACCCTAACAAAACAGTCCTTCCTCCCCGTCGGGGAATTGAACCCCGGTCTCCTGCGTGACAGGCGGGGATACTCACCACTATACTAACGAGGAGCACATGGGTTGGCCATTTGAAAATAAGTGGAGCATTGGTACTAACCCTAAATGTGGAGTGTTGGGCGTTAACCCTTCTATCAAAAACATCTGTAGAGACTGAATGGTTAGAGCTAGAAACTAGTATGACCCGTCTCTGGAAAGCTGAGACTCGCACGAACACGTACATGTAATCGATTCTGCTCTATACCGCTCACAAGCCAGGCAATAGCGGTTAGAAGGTGAGGCGCTTGTGGGAAATCCCAGGACATTGTTGTCACAAATGCCAAACTCAAGACAGTTGTCACTGACTAGTTGGATATTCGTTTCCCATTTAACAACTTAAACCTTGCACAAAGTAAATCACCTCACACTGGAAATCTACAATGGATTCACCAAAGTCTACTGAGAATGCGTAAATGTCCAAAGTGTAAATGAAAGCAAACTCAGATTTTTCAAGAGTCAGATGAGAATTCTACCAAGAACAGAGTTTTCTGTTAGCCTGGCAATCTAACAGAGATTTCTTTCCCAGGGATTTGGATACTTGTCGAAATTACATGTTCAAAACTTGCTGCATTGGCCGGGAATCGAACCTGGGCCTCCCGCGTGGCAGGCGAGAATTCTACCACTGAACAACCAATGCCTTGCAAACCAGTGATAACCCCAAAGGCTGGAAATCGTATCATAAAGCTTAAATTCAAAGGATATTTTCTGCTTTGTGGGCTCAGTGACATTGTACACCCTAACAAAACAGTCCTTCCTCCCCGTCGGGGAATTGAACCCCGGTCTCCTGCGTGACAGGCGGGGATACTCACCACTATACTAACGAGGAGCACATGGGTTGGCCATTTGAAAATAAGTGGAGCATTGGTACTAACCCTAAATGTGGAGTGTTGGGCGTTAACCCTTCTATCAAAAACATCTGTAGAGACTGAATGGTTAGAGCTAGAAACTAGTATGACCCGTCTCTGGAAAGCTGAGACTCGCACGAACACGTACATGTAATCGATTCTGCTCTATACCGCTCACAAGCCAGGCAATAGCGGTTAGAAGGTGAGGCGCTTGTGGGAAATCCCAGGACATTGTTGTCACAAATGCCAAACTCAAGACAGTTGTCACTGACTAGTTGGATATTCGTTTCCCATTTAACAACTTAAACCTTGCACAAAGTAAATCACCTCACACTGGAAATCTACAATGGATTCACCAAAGTCTACTGAGAATGCGTAAATGTCCAAAGTGTAAATGAAAGCAAACTCAGATTTTTCAAGAGTCAGATGAGAATTCTACCAAGAACAGAGTTTTCTGTTAGCCTGGCAATCTAACAGAGATTTCTTTCCCAAGGATTTGGATACTTGTCGAAATTACATGTTCAAAACTTGCTGCATTGGCCGGGAATCAAACCTGGGCCTCCCGCGTGGCAGGCGGGAATTCTACCACTGAACAACCAATGCCTTGCAAACCAGTGATAACCCCAAAGGCTGGAAATCGTATCATAAAGCTTAAATTCAAAGGATATTTTCTGCTTTGTGGGCTCAGTGACATTGTACACCCTAACAAAACAGTCCTTCCTCCCCGTCGGGGAATTGAACCCCGGTCTCCCGCGTGACAGGCGGGGATACTCACCACTATACTAACGAGGAGCACATGGGTTGGCCATTTGAAAATAAGTGGAGCATTGGTACTAACCCTAAATGTGGAGTGTTGGGCGTTAACCCTTCTATCAAAAACATCTGTAGAGACTGAATGGTTAGAGCTAGAAACTAGTATGACCCGTCTCTGGAAAGCTGAGACTCGCACGAACACGTACATGTAATCGATTCTGCTCTATACCGCTCACAAGCCAGGCAATAGCGGTTAGAAGGTGAGGCGCTTGTGGGAAATCCCAGGACATTGTTGTCACAAATGCCAAACTCAAGACAGTTGTCACTGACTAGTTGGATATTCGTTTCCCATTTAACAACTTAAACCTTGCACAAAGTAAATCACCTCACACTGGAAATCTACAATGGATTCACCAAAGTCTACTGAGAATGCGTAAATGTCCAAAGTGTAAATGAAAGCAAACTCAGATTTTTCAAGAGTCAGATGAGAATTCTACCAAGAACAGAGTTTTCTGTTAGCCTGGCAATCTAACAGAGATTTCTTTCCCAGGGATTTGGATACTTGTCGAAATTACATGTTCAAAACTTGCTGCATTGGCCGGGAATCGAACCCGGGCCTCCCGCGTGGCAGGCGAGAATTCTACCACTGAACAACCAATGCCTTGCAAACCAGTGATAACCCCAAAGGCTGGAAATCGTATCATAAAGCTTAAATTCAAAGGATATTTTCTGCTTTGTGGGCTCAGTGACATTGTACACCCTAACAAAACAGTCCTTCCTCCCCGTCGGGGAATTGAACCCCGGTCTCCTGCGTGACAGGCGGGGATACTCACCACTATACTAACGAGGAGCACATGGGTTGGCCATTTGAAAATAAGTGGAGCATTGGTACTAACCCTAAATGTGGAGTGTTGGGCGTTAACCCTTCTATCAAAAACATCTGTAGAGACTGAATGGTTAGAGCTAGAAACTAGTATGACCCGTCTCTGGAAAGCTGAGACTCGCACGAACACGTACATGTAATCGATTCTGCTCTATACCGCTCACAAGCCAGGCAATAGCGGTTAGAAGGTGAGGCGCTTGTGGGAAATCCCAGGACATTGTTGTCACAAATGCCAAACTCAAGACAGTTGTCACTGACTAGTTGGATATTCGTTTCCCATTTAACAACTTAAACCTTGCACAAAGTAAATCACCTCACACTGGAAATCTACAATGGATTCACCAAAGTCTACTGAGAATGCGTAAATGTCCAAAGTGTAAATGAAAGCAAACTCTGATTTTTCAAGAGTCAGATGAGAATTCTACCAAGAACAGAGTTTTCTGTTAGCCTGGCAATCTAACAGAGATTTCTTTCCCAGGGATTTGGATACTTGTCGAAATTACATGTTCAAAACTTGCTGCATTGGCCGGGAATCGAACCCGGGCCTCCCGCGTGGCAGGCGAGAATTCTACCACTGAACAACCAATGCCTTGCAAAGCAGTGATAACCCCAAAGGCTGGAAATCGTATCATAAAGCTTAAATTCCAAGCATATTTTCTGCTTTGTGGGCTCAGTGACATTGTACACCCTAACAAAACAGTCCTTCCTCCCCGTCGGGGAATTGAACCCCGGTCTCCCGCGTGACAGGCGGGGATACTCACCACTATACTAACGAGGAGCACATGGGTTGGCCATTTGAAAATAAGTGGAGCATTGGTACTAACCCTAAATGTGGAGTGTTGGGCGTTAACCCTTCTATCAAAAACATCTGTAGAGACTGAATGGTTAGAGCTAGAAACTAGTATGACCCGTCTCTGGAAAGCTGAGACTCGCACGAACACGTACATGTAATCGATTCTGCTCTATACCGCTCACAAGCCAGGCAATAGCGGTTAGAAGGTGAGGCGCTTGTGGGAAATCCCAGGACATTGTTGTCACAAATGCCAAACTCAAGACAGTTGTCACTGACTAGTTGGATATTCGTTTCCCATTTAACAACTTAAACCTTGCACAAAGTAAATCACCTCACACTGGAAATCTACAATGGATTCACCAAAGTCTACTGAGAATGCGTAAATGTCCAAAGTGTAAATGAAAGCAAACTCTGATTTTTCAAGAGTCAGATGAGAATTCTACCAAGAACAGAGTTTTCTGTTAGCCTGGCAATCTAACAGAGATTTCTTTCCCAGGGATTTGGATACTTGTCGAAATTACATGTTCAAAACTTGCTGCATTGGCCGGGAATCGAACCCGGGCCTCCCGCGTGGCAGGCGAGAATTCTACCACTGAACAACCAATGCCTTGCAAAGCAGTGATAACCCCAAAGGCTGGAAATCGTATCATAAAGCTTAAATTCCAAGCATATTTTCTGCTTTGTGGGCTCAGTGACATTGTACACCCTAACAAAACAGTCCTTCCTCCCCGTCGGGGAATTGAACCCCGGTCTCCCGCGTGACAGGCGGGGATACTCACCACTATACTAACGAGGAGCACATGGGTTGGCCATTTGAAAATAAGTGGAGCATTGGTACTAACCCTAAATGTGGAGTGTTGGGCGTTAACCCTTCTATCAAAAACATCTGTAGAGACTGAATGGTTAGAGCTAGAAACTAGTATGACCCGTCTCTGGAAAGCTGAGACTCGCACGAACACGTACATGTAATCGATTCTGCTCTATACCGCTCACAAGCCAGGCAATAGCGGTTAGAAGGTGAGGCGCTTGTGGGAAATCCCAGGACATTGTTGTCACAAATGCCAAACTCAAGACAGTTGTCACTGACTAGTTGGATATTCGTTTCCCATTTAACAACTTAAACCTTGCACAAAGTAAATCACCTCACACTGGAAATCTACAATGGATTCACCAAAGTCTACTGAGAATGCGTAAATGTCCAAAGTGTAAATGAAAGCAAACTCTGATTTTTCAAGAGTCAGATGAGAATTCTACCAAGAACAGAGTTTTCTGTTAGCCTGGCAATCTAACAGAGATTTCTTTCCCAGGGATTTGGATACTTGTCGAAATTACATGTTCAAAACTTGCTGCATTGGCCGGGAATCGAACCCGGGCCTCCCGCGTGGCAGGCGAGAATTCTACCACTGAACAACCAATGCCTTGCAAAGCAGTGATAACCCCAAAGGCTGGAAATCGTATCATAAAGCTTAAATTCCAAGCATATTTTCTGCTTTGTGGGCTCAGTGACATTGTACACCCTAACAAAACAGTCCTTCCTCCCCGTCGGGGAATTGAACCCCGGTCTCCCGCGTGACAGGCGGGGATACTCACCACTATACTAACGAGGAGCACATGGGTTGGCCATTTGAAAATAAGTGGAGCATTGGTACTAACCCTAAATGTGGAGTGTTGGGCGTTAACCCTTCTATCAAAAACATCTGTAGAGACTGAATGGTTAGAGCTAGAAACTAGTATGACCCGTCTCTGGAAAGCTGAGACTCGCACGAACACGTACATGTAATCGATTCTGCTCTATACCGCTCACAAGCCAGGCAATAGCGGTTAGAAGGTGAGGCGCTTGTGGGAAATCCCAGGACATTGTTGTCACAAATGCCAAACTCAAGACAGTTGTCACTGACTAGTTGGATATTCGTTTCCCATTTAACAACTTAAACCTTGCACAAAGTAAATCACCTCACACTGGAAATCTACAATGGATTCACCAAAGTCTACTGAGAATGCGTAAATGTCCAAAGTGTAAATGAAAGCAAACTCTGATTTTTCAAGAGTCAGATGAGAATTCTACCAAGAACAGAGTTTTCTGTTAGCCTGGCAATCTAACAGAGATTTCTTTCCCAGGGATTTGGATACTTGTCGAAATTACATGTTCAAAACTTGCTGCATTGGCCGGGAATCGAACCCGGGCCTCCCGCGTGGCAGGCGAGAATTCTACCACTGAACAACCAATGCCTTGCAAAGCAGTGATAACCCCAAAGGCTGGAAATCGTATCATAAAGCTTAAATTCCAAGCATATTTTCTGCTTTGTGGGCTCAGTGACATTGTACACCCTAACAAAACAGTCCTTCCTCCCCGTCGGGGAATTGAACCCCGGTCTCCCGCGTGACAGGCGGGGATACTCACCACTATACTAACGAGGAGCACATGGGTTGGCCATTTGAAAATAAGTGGAGCATTGGTACTAACCCTAAATGTGGAGTGTTGGGCGTTAACCCTTCTATCAAAAACATCTGTAGAGACTGAATGGTTAGAGCTAGAAACTAGTATGACCCGTCTCTGGAAAGCTGAGACTCGCACGAACACGTACATGTAATCGATTCTGCTCTATACCGCTCACAAGCCAGGCAATAGCGGTTAGAAGGTGAGGCGCTTGTGGGAAATCCCAGGACATTGTTGTCACAAATGCCAAACTCAAGACAGTTGTCACTGACTAGTTGGATATTCGTTTCCCATTTAACAACTTAAACCTTGCACAAAGTAAATCACCTCACACTGGAAATCTACAATGGATTCACCAAAGTCTACTGAGAATGCGTAAATGTCCAAAGTGTAAATGAAAGCAAACTCTGATTTTTCAAGAGTCAGATGAGAATTCTACCAAGAACAGAGTTTTCTGTTAGCCTGGCAATCTAACAGAGATTTCTTTCCCAGGGATTTGGATACTTGTCGAAATTACATGTTCAAAACTTGCTGCATTGGCCGGGAATCGAACCCGGGCCTCCCGCGTGGCAGGCGAGAATTCTACCACTGAACAACCAATGCCTTGCAAAGCAGTGATAACCCCAAAGGCTGGAAATCGTATCATAAAGCTTAAATTCCAAGCATATTTTCTGCTTTGTGGGCTCAGTGACATTGTACACCCTAACAAAACAGTCCTTCCTCCCCGTCGGGGAATTGAACCCCGGTCTCCCGCGTGACAGGCGGGGATACTCACCACTATACTAACGAGGAGCACATGGGTTGGCCATTTGAAAATAAGTGGAGCATTGGTACTAACCCTAAATGTGGAGTGTTGGGCGTTAACCCTTCTATCAAAAACATCTGTAGAGACTGAATGGTTAGAGCTAGAAACTAGTATGACCCGTCTCTGGAAAGCTGAGACTCGCACGAACACGTACATGTAATCGATTCTGCTCTATACCGCTCACAAGCCAGGCAATAGCGGTTAGAAGGTGAGGCGCTTGTGGGAAATCCCAGGACATTGTTGTCACAAATGCCAAACTCAAGACAGTTGTCACTGACTAGTTGGATATTCGTTTCCCATTTAACAACTTAAACCTTGCACAAAGTAAATCACCTCACACTGGAAATCTACAATGGATTCACCAAAGTCTACTGAGAATGCGTAAATGTCCAAAGTGTAAATGAAAGCAAACTCTGATTTTTCAAGAGTCAGATGAGAATTCTACCAAGAACAGAGTTTTCTGTTAGCCTGGCAATCTAACAGAGATTTCTTTCCCAGGGATTTGGATACTTGTCGAAATTACATGTTCAAAACTTGCTGCATTGGCCGGGAATCGAACCCGGGCCTCCCGCGTGGCAGGCGAGAATTCTACCACTGAACAACCAATGCCTTGCAAAGCAGTGATAACCCCAAAGGCTGGAAATCGTATCATAAAGCTTAAATTCCAAGCATATTTTCTGCTTTGTGGGCTCAGTGACATTGTACACCCTAACAAAACAGTCCTTCCTCCCCGTCGGGGAATTGAACCCCGGTCTCCCGCGTGACAGGCGGGGATACTCACCACTATACTAACGAGGAGCACATGGGTTGGCCATTTGAAAATAAGTGGAGCATTGGTACTAACCCTAAATGTGGAGTGTTGGGCGTTAACCCTTCTATCAAAAACATCTGTAGAGACTGAATGGTTAGAGCTAGAAACTAGTATGACCCGTCTCTGGAAAGCTGAGACTCGCACGAACACGTACATGTAATCGATTCTGCTCTATACCGCTCACAAGCCAGGCAATAGCGGTTAGAAGGTGAGGCGCTTGTGGGAAATCCCAGGACATTGTTGTCACAAATGCCAAACTCAAGACAGTTGTCACTGACTAGTTGGATATTCGTTTCCCATTTAACAACTTAAACCTTGCACAAAGTAAATCACCTCACACTGGAAATCTACAATGGATTCACCAAAGTCTACTGAGAATGCGTAAATGTCCAAAGTGTAAATGAAAGCAAACTCTGATTTTTCAAGAGTCAGATGAGAATTCTACCAAGAACAGAGTTTTCTGTTAGCCTGGCAATCTAACAGAGATTTCTTTCCCAGGGATTTGGATACTTGTCGAAATTACATGTTCAAAACTTGCTGCATTGGCCGGGAATCGAACCCGGGCCTCCCGCGTGGCAGGCGAGAATTCTACCACTGAACAACCAATGCCTTGCAAAGCAGTGATAACCCCAAAGGCTGGAAATCGTATCATAAAGCTTAAATTCCAAGCATATTTTCTGCTTTGTGGGCTCAGTGACATTGTACACCCTAACAAAACAGTCCTTCCTCCCCGTCGGGGAATTGAACCCCGGTCTCCCGCGTGACAGGCGGGGATACTCACCACTATACTAACGAGGAGCACATGGGTTGGCCATTTGAAAATAAGTGGAGCATTGGTACTAACCCTAAATGTGGAGTGTTGGGCGTTAACCCTTCTATCAAAAACATCTGTAGAGACTGAATGGTTAGAGCTAGAAACTAGTATGACCCGTCTCTGGAAAGCTGAGACTCGCACGAACACGTACATGTAATCGATTCTGCTCTATACCGCTCACAAGCCAGGCAATAGCGGTTAGAAGGTGAGGCGCTTGTGGGAAATCCCAGGACATTGTTGTCACAAATGCCAAACTCAAGACAGTTGTCACTGACTAGTTGGATATTCGTTTCCCATTTAACAACTTAAACCTTGCACAAAGTAAATCACCTCACACTGGAAATCTACAATGGATTCACCAAAGTCTACTGAGAATGCGTAAATGTCCAAAGTGTAAATGAAAGCAAACTCTGATTTTTCAAGAGTCAGATGAGAATTCTACCAAGAACAGAGTTTTCTGTTAGCCTGGCAATCTAACAGAGATTTCTTTCCCAGGGATTTGGATACTTGTCGAAATTACATGTTCAAAACTTGCTGCATTGGCCGGGAATCGAACCCGGGCCTCCCGCGTGGCAGGCGAGAATTCTACCACTGAACAACCAATGCCTTGCAAAGCAGTGATAACCCCAAAGGCTGGAAATCGTATCATAAAGCTTAAATTCCAAGCATATTTTCTGCTTTGTGGGCTCAGTGACATTGTACACCCTAACAAAACAGTCCTTCCTCCCCGTCGGGGAATTGAACCCCGGTCTCCCGCGTGACAGGCGGGGATACTCACCACTATACTAACGAGGAGCACATGGGTTGGCCATTTGAAAATAAGTGGAGCATTGGTACTAACCCTAAATGTGGAGTGTTGGGCGTTAACCCTTCTATCAAAAACATCTGTAGAGACTGAATGGTTAGAGCTAGAAACTAGTATGACCCGTCTCTGGAAAGCTGAGACTCGCACGAACACGTACATGTAATCGATTCTGCTCTATACCGCTCACAAGCCAGGCAATAGCGGTTAGAAGGTGAGGCGCTTGTGGGAAATCCCAGGACATTGTTGTCACAAATGCCAAACTCAAGACAGTTGTCACTGACTAGTTGGATATTCGTTTCCCATTTAACAACTTAAACCTTGCACAAAGTAAATCACCTCACACTGGAAATCTACAATGGATTCACCAAAGTCTACTGAGAATGCGTAAATGTCCAAAGTGTAAATGAAAGCAAACTCTGATTTTTCAAGAGTCAGATGAGAATTCTACCAAGAACAGAGTTTTCTGTTAGCCTGGCAATCTAACAGAGATTTCTTTCCCAGGGATTTGGATACTTGTCGAAATTACATGTTCAAAACTTGCTGCATTGGCCGGGAATCGAACCCGGGCCTCCCGCGTGGCAGGCGAGAATTCTACCACTGAACAACCAATGCCTTGCAAAGCAGTGATAACCCCAAAGGCTGGAAATCGTATCATAAAGCTTAAATTCCAAGCATATTTTCTGCTTTGTGGGCTCAGTGACATTGTACACCCTAACAAAACAGTCCTTCCTCCCCGTCGGGGAATTGAACCCCGGTCTCCCGCGTGACAGGCGGGGATACTCACCACTATACTAACGAGGAGCACATGGGTTGGCCATTTGAAAATAAGTGGAGCATTGGTACTAACCCTAAATGTGGAGTGTTGGGCGTTAACCCTTCTATCAAAAACATCTGTAGAGACTGAATGGTTAGAGCTAGAAACTAGTATGACCCGTCTCTGGAAAGCTGAGACTCGCACGAACACGTACATGTAATCGATTCTGCTCTATACCGCTCACAAGCCAGGCAATAGCGGTTAGAAGGTGAGGCGCTTGTGGGAAATCCCAGGACATTGTTGTCACAAATGCCAAACTCAAGACAGTTGTCACTGACTAGTTGGATATTCGTTTCCCATTTAACAACTTAAACCTTGCACAAAGTAAATCACCTCACACTGGAAATCTACAATGGATTCACCAAAGTCTACTGAGAATGCGTAAATGTCCAAAGTGTAAATGAAAGCAAACTCTGATTTTTCAAGAGTCAGATGAGAATTCTACCAAGAACAGAGTTTTCTGTTAGCCTGGCAATCTAACAGAGATTTCTTTCCCAGGGATTTGGATACTTGTCGAAATTACATGTTCAAAACTTGCTGCATTGGCCGGGAATCGAACCCGGGCCTCCCGCGTGGCAGGCGAGAATTCTACCACTGAACAACCAATGCCTTGCAAAGCAGTGATAACCCCAAAGGCTGGAAATCGTATCATAAAGCTTAAATTCCAAGCATATTTTCTGCTTTGTGGGCTCAGTGACATTGTACACCCTAACAAAACAGTCCTTCCTCCCCGTCGGGGAATTGAACCCCGGTCTCCCGCGTGACAGGCGGGGATACTCACCACTATACTAACGAGGAGCACATGGGTTGGCCATTTGAAAATAAGTGGAGCATTGGTACTAACCCTAAATGTGGAGTGTTGGGCGTTAACCCTTCTATCAAAAACATCTGTAGAGACTGAATGGTTAGAGCTAGAAACTAGTATGACCCGTCTCTGGAAAGCTGAGACTCGCACGAACACGTACATGTAATCGATTCTGCTCTATACCGCTCACAAGCCAGGCAATAGCGGTTAGAAGGTGAGGCGCTTGTGGGAAATCCCAGGACATTGTTGTCACAAATGCCAAACTCAAGACAGTTGTCACTGACTAGTTGGATATTCGTTTCCCATTTAACAACTTAAACCTTGCACAAAGTAAATCACCTCACACTGGAAATCTACAATGGATTCACCAAAGTCTACTGAGAATGCGTAAATGTCCAAAGTGTAAATGAAAGCAAACTCTGATTTTTCAAGAGTCAGATGAGAATTCTACCAAGAACAGAGTTTTCTGTTAGCCTGGCAATCTAACAGAGATTTCTTTCCCAGGGATTTGGATACTTGTCGAAATTACATGTTCAAAACTTGCTGCATTGGCCGGGAATCGAACCCGGGCCTCCCGCGTGGCAGGCGAGAATTCTACCACTGAACAACCAATGCCTTGCAAAGCAGTGATAACCCCAAAGGCTGGAAATCGTATCATAAAGCTTAAATTCCAAGCATATTTTCTGCTTTGTGGGCTTAGTGACATTGTACACCCTAACAAAACAGTCCTTCCTCCCCGTCGGGGAATTGAACCCCGGTCTCCCGCGTGACAGGCGGGGATACTCACCACTATACTAACGAGGAGCACATGGGTTGGCCATTTGAAAATAAGTGGAGCATTGGTACTAACCCTAAATGTGGAGTGTTGGGCGTTAACCCTTCTATCAAAAACATCTGTAGAGACTGAATGGTTAGAGCTAGAAACTAGTATGACCCGTCTCTGGAAAGCTGAGACTCGCACGAACACGTACATGTAATCGATTCTGCTCTATACCGCTCACAAGCCAGGCAATAGCGGTTAGAAGGTGAGGCGCTTGTGGGAAATCCCAGGACATTGTTGTCACAAATGCCAAACTCAAGACAGTTGTCACTGACTAGTTGGATATTCGTTTCCCATTTAACAACTTAAACCTTGCACAAAGTAAATCACCTCACACTGGAAATCTACAATGGATTCACCAAAGTCTACTGAGAATGCGTAAATGTCCAAAGTGTAAATGAAAGCAAACTCTGATTTTTCAAGAGTCAGATGAGAATTCTACCAAGAACAGAGTTTTCTGTTAGCCTGGCAATCTAACAGAGATTTCTTTCCCAGGGATTTTGATACTTGTCGAAATTACATGTTCAAAACTTGCTGCATTGGCCGGGAATCGAACCCGGGCCTCCCCCGTGGCAGGCGAGAATTCTACCACTGAACATCCAATGCCTTGCAAAGCAGTGATAACCCCAAAGGCTGGAAATCGTATCATAAAGCTTAAATTCCAAGCATATTTTCTGCTTTGTGGGCTCAGTGACATTGTACACCCTAACAAAACAGTCCTTCCTCCCCGTCGGGGAATTGAACCCCGGTCTCCCGCGTGACAGGCGGGGATACTCACCACTATACTAACGAGGAGCACATGGGTTGGCCATTTGAAAATAAGTGGAGCATTGGTACTAACCCTAAATGTGGAGTGTTGGGCGTTAACCCTTCTATCAAAAACATCTGTAGAGACTGAATGGTTAGAGCTAGAAACTAGTATGACCCGTCTCTGGAAAGCTGAGACTCGCACGAACACGTACATGTAATCGATTCTGCTCTATACCGCTCACAAGCCAGGCAATAGCGGTTAGAAGGTGAGGCGCTTGTGGGAAATCCCAGGACATTGTTGTCACAAATGCCAAACTCAAGACAGTTGTCACTGACTAGTTGGATATTCGTTTCCCATTTAACAACTTAAACCTTGCACAAAGTAAATCACCTCACACTGGAAATCTACAATGGATTCACCAAAGTCTACTGAGAATGCGTAAATGTCCAAAGTGTAAATGAAAGCAAACTCTGATTTTTCAAGAGTCAGATGAGAATTCTACCAAGAACAGAGTTTTCTGTTAGCCTGGCAATCTAACAGAGATTTCTTTCCCAGGGATTTTGATACTTGTCGAAATTACATGTTCAAAACTTGCTGCATTGGCCGGGAATCGAACCCGGGCCTCCCCCGTGGCAGGCGAGAATTCTACCACTGAACATCCAATGCCTTGCAAAGCAGTGATAACCCCAAAGGCTGGAAATCGTATCATAAAGCTTAAATTCCAAGCATATTTTCTGCTTTGTGGGCTCAGTGACATTGTACACCCTAACAAAACAGTCCTTCCTCCCCGTCGGGGAATTGAACCCCGGTCTCCCGCGTGACAGGCGGGGATACTCACCACTATACTAACGAGGAGCACATGGGTTGGCCATTTGAAAATAAGTGGAGCATTGGTACTAACCCTAAATGTGGAGTGTTGGGCGTTAACCCTTCTATCAAAAACATCTGTAGAGACTGAATGGTTAGAGCTAGAAACTAGTATGACCCGTCTCTGGAAAGCTGAGACTCGCACGAACACGTACATGTAATCGATTCTGCTCTATACCGCTCACAAGCCAGGCAATAGCGGTTAGAAGGTGAGGCGCTTGTGGGAAATCCCAGGACATTGTTGTCACAAATGCCAAACTCAAGACAGTTGTCACTGACTAGTTGGATATTCGTTTCCCATTTAACAACTTAAACCTTGCACAAAGTAAATCACCTCACACTGGAAATCTACAATGGATTCACCAAAGTCTACTGAGAATGCGTAAATGTCCAAAGTGTAAATGAAAGCAAACTCTGATTTTTCAAGAGTCAGATGAGAATTCTACCAAGAACAGAGTTTTCTGTTAGCCTGGCAATCTAACAGAGATTTCTTTCCCAGGGATTTGGATACTTGTCGAAATTACATGTTCAAAACTTGCTGCATTGGCCGGGAATCGAACCCGGGCCTCCCGCGTGGCAGGCGAGAATTCTACCACTGAACAACCAATGCCTTGCAAAGCAGTGATAACCCCAAAGGCTGGAAATCGTATCATAAAGCTTAAATTCCAAGCATATTTTCTGCTTTGTGGGCTCAGTGACATTGTACACCCTAACAAAACAGTCCTTCCTCCCCGTCGGGGAATTGAACCCCGGTCTCCCGCGTGACAGGCGGGGATACTCACCACTATACTAACGAGGAGCACATGGGTTGGCCATTTGAAAATAAGTGGAGCATTGGTACTAACCCTAAATGTGGAGTGTTGGGCGTTAACCCTTCTATCAAAAACATCTGTAGAGACTGAATGGTTAGAGCTAGAAACTAGTATGACCCGTCTCTGGAAAGCTGAGACTCGCACGAACACGTACATGTAATCGATTCTGCTCTATACCGCTCACAAGCCAGGCAATAGCGGTTAGAAGGTGAGGCGCTTGTGGGAAATCCCAGGACATTGTTGTCACAAATGCCAAACTCAAGACAGTTGTCACTGACTAGTTGGATATTCGTTTCCCATTTAACAACTTAAACCTTGCACAAAGTAAATCACCTCACACTGGAAATCTACAATGGATTCACCAAAGTCTACTGAGAATGCGTAAATGTCCAAAGTGTAAATGAAAGCAAACTCTGATTTTTCAAGAGTCAGATGAGAATTCTACCAAGAACAGAGTTTTCTGTTAGCCTGGCAATCTAACAGAGATTTCTTTCCCAGGGATTTGGATACTTGTCGAAATTACATGTTCAAAACTTGCTGCATTGGCCGGGAATCGAACCCGGGCCTCCCGCGTGGCAGGCGAGAATTCTACCACTGAACAACCAATGCCTTGCAAAGCAGTGATAACCCCAAAGGCTGGAAATCGTATCATAAAGCTTAAATTCCAAGCATATTTTCTGCTTTGTGGGCTCAGTGACATTGTACACCCTAACAAAACAGTCCTTCCTCCCCGTCGGGGAATTGAACCCCGGTCTCCCGCGTGACAGGCGGGGATACTCACCACTATACTAACGAGGAGCACATGGGTTGGCCATTTGAAAATAAGTGGAGCATTGGTACTAACCCTAAATGTGGAGTGTTGGGCGTTAACCCTTCTATCAAAAACATCTGTAGAGACTGAATGGTTAGAGCTAGAAACTAGTATGACCCGTCTCTGGAAAGCTGAGACTCGCACGAACACGTACATGTAATCGATTCTGCTCTATACCGCTCACAAGCCAGGCAATAGCGGTTAGAAGGTGAGGCGCTTGTGGGAAATCCCAGGACATTGTTGTCACAAATGCCAAACTCAAGACAGTTGTCACTGACTAGTTGGATATTCGTTTCCCATTTAACAACTTAAACCTTGCACAAAGTAAATCACCTCACACTGGAAATCTACAATGGATTCACCAAAGTCTACTGAGAATGCGTAAATGTCCAAAGTGTAAATGAAAGCAAACTCTGATTTTTCAAGAGTCAGATGAGAATTCTACCAAGAACAGAGTTTTCTGTTAGCCTGGCAATCTAACAGAGATTTCTTTCCCAGGGATTTTGATACTTGTCGAAATTACATGTTCAAAACTTGCTGCATTGGCCGGGAATCGAACCCGGGCCTCCCCCGTGGCAGGCGAGAATTCTACCACTGAACATCCAATGCCTTGCAAAGCAGTGATAACCCCAAAGGCTGGAAATCGTATCATAAAGCTTAAATTCCAAGCATATTTTCTGCTTTGTGGGCTTAGTGACATTGTACACCCTAACAAAACAGTCCTTCCTCCCCGTCGGGGAATTGAACCCCGGTCTCCCGCGTGACAGGCGGGGATACTCACCACTATACTAACGAGGAGCACATGGGTTGGCCATTTGAAAATAAGTGGAGCATTGGTACTAACCCTAAATGTGGAGTGTTGGGCGTTAACCCTTCTATCAAAAACATCTGTAGAGACTGAATGGTTAGAGCTAGAAACTAGTATGACCCGTCTCTGGAAAGCTGAGACTCGCACGAACACGTACATGTAATCGATTCTGCTCTATACCGCTCACAAGCCAGGCAATAGCGGTTAGAAGGTGAGGCGCTTGTGGGAAATCCCAGGACATTGTTGTCACAAATGCCAAACTCAAGACAGTTGTCACTGACTAGTTGGATATTCGTTTCCCATTTAACAACTTAAACCTTGCACAAAGTAAATCACCTCACACTGGAAATCTACAATGGATTCACCAAAGTCTACTGAGAATGCGTAAATGTCCAAAGTGTAAATGAAAGCAAACTCTGATTTTTCAAGAGTCAGATGAGAATTCTACCAAGAACAGAGTTTTCTGTTAGCCTGGCAATCTAACAGAGATTTCTTTCCCAGGGATTTGGATACTTGTCGAAATTACATGTTCAAAACTTGCTGCATTGGCCGGGAATCGAACCCGGGCCTCCCGCGTGGCAGGCGAGAATTCTACCACTGAACAACCAATGCCTTGCAAAGCAGTGATAACCCCAAAGGCTGGAAATCGTATCATAAAGCTTAAATTCCAAGCATATTTTCTGCTTTGTGGGCTCAGTGACATTGTACACCCTAACAAAACAGTCCTTCCTCCCCGTCGGGGAATTGAACCCCGGTCTCCCGCGTGACAGGCGGGGATACTCACCACTATACTAACGAGGAGCACATGGGTTGGCCATTTGAAAATAAGTGGAGCATTGGTACTAACCCTAAATGTGGAGTGTTGGGCGTTAACCCTTCTATCAAAAACATCTGTAGAGACTGAATGGTTAGAGCTAGAAACTAGTATGACCCGTCTCTGGAAAGCTGAGACTCGCACGAACACGTACATGTAATCGATTCTGCTCTATACCGCTCACAAGCCAGGCAATAGCGGTTAGAAGGTGAGGCGCTTGTGGGAAATCCCAGGACATTGTTGTCACAAATGCCAAACTCAAGACAGTTGTCACTGACTAGTTGGATATTCGTTTCCCATTTAACAACTTAAACCTTGCACAAAGTAAATCACCTCACACTGGAAATCTACAATGGATTCACCAAAGTCTACTGAGAATGCGTAAATGTCCAAAGTGTAAATGAAAGCAAACTCTGATTTTTCAAGAGTCAGATGAGAATTCTACCAAGAACAGAGTTTTCTGTTAGCCTGGCAATCTAACAGAGATTTCTTTCCCAGGGATTTGGATACTTGTCGAAATTACATGTTCAAAACTTGCTGCATTGGCCGGGAATCGAACCCGGGCCTCCCGCGTGGCAGGCGAGAATTCTACCACTGAACAACCAATGCCTTGCAAAGCAGTGATAACCCCAAAGGCTGGAAATCGTATCATAAAGCTTAAATTCCAAGCATATTTTCTGCTTTGTGGGCTCAGTGACATTGTACACCCTAACAAAACAGTCCTTCCTCCCCGTCGGGGAATTGAACCCCGGTCTCCCGCGTGACAGGCGGGGATACTCACCACTATACTAACGAGGAGCACATGGGTTGGCCATTTGAAAATAAGTGGAGCATTGGTACTAACCCTAAATGTGGAGTGTTGGGCGTTAACCCTTCTATCAAAAACATCTGTAGAGACTGAATGGTTAGAGCTAGAAACTAGTATGACCCGTCTCTGGAAAGCTGAGACTCGCACGAACACGTACATGTAATCGATTCTGCTCTATACCGCTCACAAGCCAGGCAATAGCGGTTAGAAGGTGAGGCGCTTGTGGGAAATCCCAGGACATTGTTGTCACAAATGCCAAACTCAAGACAGTTGTCACTGACTAGTTGGATATTCGTTTCCCATTTAACAACTTAAACCTTGCACAAAGTAAATCACCTCACACTGGAAATCTACAATGGATTCACCAAAGTCTACTGAGAATGCGTAAATGTCCAAAGTGTAAATGAAAGCAAACTCTGATTTTTCAAGAGTCAGATGAGAATTCTACCAAGAACAGAGTTTTCTGTTAGCCTGGCAATCTAACAGAGATTTCTTTCCCAGGGATTTGGATACTTGTCGAAATTACATGTTCAAAACTTGCTGCATTGGCCGGGAATCGAACCCGGGCCTCCCGCGTGGCAGGCGAGAATTCTACCACTGAACAACCAATGCCTTGCAAAGCAGTGATAACCCCAAAGGCTGGAAATCGTATCATAAAGCTTAAATTCCAAGCATATTTTCTGCTTTGTGGGCTTAGTGACATTGTACACCCTAACAAAACAGTCCTTCCTCCCCGTCGGGGAATTGAACCCCGGTCTCCCGCGTGACAGGCGGGGATACTCACCACTATACTAACGAGGAGCACATGGGTTGGCCATTTGAAAATAAGTGGAGCATTGGTACTAACCCTAAATGTGGAGTGTTGGGCGTTAACCCTTCTATCAAAAACATCTGTAGAGACTGAATGGTTAGAGCTAGAAACTAGTATGACCCGTCTCTGGAAAGCTGAGACTCGCACGAACACGTACATGTAATCGATTCTGCTCTATACCGCTCACAAGCCAGGCAATAGCGGTTAGAAGGTGAGGCGCTTGTGGGAAATCCCAGGACATTGTTGTCACAAATGCCAAACTCAAGACAGTTGTCACTGACTAGTTGGATATTCGTTTCCCATTTAACAACTTAAACCTTGCACAAAGTAAATCACCTCACACTGGAAATCTACAATGGATTCACCAAAGTCTACTGAGAATGCGTAAATGTCCAAAGTGTAAATGAAAGCAAACTCTGATTTTTCAAGAGTCAGATGAGAATTCTACCAAGAACAGAGTTTTCTGTTAGCCTGGCAATCTAACAGAGATTTCTTTCCCAGGGATTTTGATACTTGTCGAAATTACATGTTCAAAACTTGCTGCATTGGCCGGGAATCGAACCCGGGCCTCCCCCGTGGCAGGCGAGAATTCTACCACTGAACATCCAATGCCTTGCAAAGCAGTGATAACCCCAAAGGCTGGAAATCGTATCATAAAGCTTAAATTCCAAGCATATTTTCTGCTTTGTGGGCTCAGTGACATTGTACACCCTAACAAAACAGTCCTTCCTCCCCGTCGGGGAATTGAACCCCGGTCTCCCGCGTGACAGGCGGGGATACTCACCACTATACTAACGAGGAGCACATGGGTTGGCCATTTGAAAATAAGTGGAGCATTGGTACTAACCCTAAATGTGGAGTGTTGGGCGTTAACCCTTCTATCAAAAACATCTGTAGAGACTGAATGGTTAGAGCTAGAAACTAGTATGACCCGTCTCTGGAAAGCTGAGACTCGCACGAACACGTACATGTAATCGATTCTGCTCTATACCGCTCACAAGCCAGGCAATAGCGGTTAGAAGGTGAGGCGCTTGTGGGAAATCCCAGGACATTGTTGTCACAAATGCCAAACTCAAGACAGTTGTCACTGACTAGTTGGATATTCGTTTCCCATTTAACAACTTAAACCTTGCACAAAGTAAATCACCTCACACTGGAAATCTACAATGGATTCACCAAAGTCTACTGAGAATGCGTAAATGTCCAAAGTGTAAATGAAAGCAAACTCTGATTTTTCAAGAGTCAGATGAGAATTCTACCAAGAACAGAGTTTTCTGTTAGCCTGGCAATCTAACAGAGATTTCTTTCCCAGGGATTTGGATACTTGTCGAAATTACATGTTCAAAACTTGCTGCATTGGCCGGGAATCGAACCCGGGCCTCCCGCGTGGCAGGCGAGAATTCTACCACTGAACAACCAATGCCTTGCAAAGCAGTGATAACCCCAAAGGCTGGAAATCGTATCATAAAGCTTAAATTCCAAGCATATTTTCTGCTTTGTGGGCTCAGTGACATTGTACACCCTAACAAAACAGTCCTTCCTCCCCGTCGGGGAATTGAACCCCGGTCTCCCGCGTGACAGGCGGGGATACTCACCACTATACTAACGAGGAGCACATGGGTTGGCCATTTGAAAATAAGTGGAGCATTGGTACTAACCCTAAATGTGGAGTGTTGGGCGTTAACCCTTCTATCAAAAACATCTGTAGAGACTGAATGGTTAGAGCTAGAAACTAGTATGACCCGTCTCTGGAAAGCTGAGACTCGCACGAACACGTACATGTAATCGATTCTGCTCTATACCGCTCACAAGCCAGGCAATAGCGGTTAGAAGGTGAGGCGCTTGTGGGAAATCCCAGGACATTGTTGTCACAAATGCCAAACTCAAGACAGTTGTCACTGACTAGTTGGATATTCGTTTCCCATTTAACAACTTAAACCTTGCACAAAGTAAATCACCTCACACTGGAAATCTACAATGGATTCACCAAAGTCTACTGAGAATGCGTAAATGTCCAAAGTGTAAATGAAAGCAAACTCTGATTTTTCAAGAGTCAGATGAGAATTCTACCAAGAACAGAGTTTTCTGTTAGCCTGGCAATCTAACAGAGATTTCTTTCCCAGGGATTTGGATACTTGTCGAAATTACATGTTCAAAACTTGCTGCATTGGCCGGGAATCGAACCCGGGCCTCCCGCGTGGCAGGCGAGAATTCTACCACTGAACAACCAATGCCTTGCAAAGCAGTGATAACCCCAAAGGCTGGAAATCGTATCATAAAGCTTAAATTCCAAGCATATTTTCTGCTTTGTGGGCTCAGTGACATTGTACACCCTAACAAAACAGTCCTTCCTCCCCGTCGGGGAATTGAACCCCGGTCTCCCGCGTGACAGGCGGGGATACTCACCACTATACTAACGAGGAGCACATGGGTTGGCCATTTGAAAATAAGTGGAGCATTGGTACTAACCCTAAATGTGGAGTGTTGGGCGTTAACCCTTCTATCAAAAACATCTGTAGAGACTGAATGGTTAGAGCTAGAAACTAGTATGACCCGTCTCTGGAAAGCTGAGACTCGCACGAACACGTACATGTAATCGATTCTGCTCTATACCGCTCACAAGCCAGGCAATAGCGGTTAGAAGGTGAGGCGCTTGTGGGAAATCCCAGGACATTGTTGTCACAAATGCCAAACTCAAGACAGTTGTCACTGACTAGTTGGATATTCGTTTCCCATTTAACAACTTAAACCTTGCACAAAGTAAATCACCTCACACTGGAAATCTACAATGGATTCACCAAAGTCTACTGAGAATGCGTAAATGTCCAAAGTGTAAATGAAAGCAAACTCTGATTTTTCAAGAGTCAGATGAGAATTCTACCAAGAACAGAGTTTTCTGTTAGCCTGGCAATCTAACAGAGATTTCTTTCCCAGGGATTTTGATACTTGTCGAAATTACATGTTCAAAACTTGCTGCATTGGCCGGGAATCGAACCCGGGCCTCCCCCGTGGCAGGCGAGAATTCTACCACTGAACATCCAATGCCTTGCAAAGCAGTGATAACCCCAAAGGCTGGAAATCGTATCATAAAGCTTAAATTCCAAGCATATTTTCTGCTTTGTGGGCTTAGTGACATTGTACACCCTAACAAAACAGTCCTTCCTCCCCGTCGGGGAATTGAACCCCGGTCTCCCGCGTGACAGGCGGGGATACTCACCACTATACTAACGAGGAGCACATGGGTTGGCCATTTGAAAATAAGTGGAGCATTGGTACTAACCCTAAATGTGGAGTGTTGGGCGTTAACCCTTCTATCAAAAACATCTGTAGAGACTGAATGGTTAGAGCTAGAAACTAGTATGACCCGTCTCTGGAAAGCTGAGACTCGCACGAACACGTACATGTAATCGATTCTGCTCTATACCGCTCACAAGCCAGGCAATAGCGGTTAGAAGGTGAGGCGCTTGTGGGAAATCCCAGGACATTGTTGTCACAAATGCCAAACTCAAGACAGTTGTCACTGACTAGTTGGATATTCGTTTCCCATTTAACAACTTAAACCTTGCACAAAGTAAATCACCTCACACTGGAAATCTACAATGGATTCACCAAAGTCTACTGAGAATGCGTAAATGTCCAAAGTGTAAATGAAAGCAAACTCTGATTTTTCAAGAGTCAGATGAGAATTCTACCAAGAACAGAGTTTTCTGTTAGCCTGGCAATCTAACAGAGATTTCTTTCCCAGGGATTTTGATACTTGTCGAAATTACATGTTCAAAACTTGCTGCATTGGCCGGGAATCGAACCCGGGCCTCCCCCGTGGCAGGCGAGAATTCTACCACTGAACATCCAATGCCTTGCAAAGCAGTGATAACCCCAAAGGCTGGAAATCGTATCATAAAGCTTAAATTCCAAGCATATTTTCTGCTTTGTGGGCTTAGTGACATTGTACACCCTAACAAAACAGTCCTTCCTCCCCGTCGGGGAATTGAACCCCGGTCTCCCGCGTGACAGGCGGGGATACTCACCACTATACTAACGAGGAGCACATGGGTTGGCCATTTGAAAATAAGTGGAGCATTGGTACTAACCCTAAATGTGGAGTGTTGGGCGTTAACCCTTCTATCAAAAACATCTGTAGAGACTGAATGGTTAGAGCTAGAAACTAGTATGACCCGTCTCTGGAAAGCTGAGACTCGCACGAACACGTACATGTAATCGATTCTGCTCTATACCGCTCACAAGCCAGGCAATAGCGGTTAGAAGGTGAGGCGCTTGTGGGAAATCCCAGGACATTGTTGTCACAAATGCCAAACTCAAGACAGTTGTCACTGACTAGTTGGATATTCGTTTCCCATTTAACAACTTAAACCTTGCACAAAGTAAATCACCTCACACTGGAAATCTACAATGGATTCACCAAAGTCTACTGAGAATGCGTAAATGTCCAAAGTGTAAATGAAAGCAAACTCTGATTTTTCAAGAGTCAGATGAGAATTCTACCAAGAACAGAGTTTTCTGTTAGCCTGGCAATCTAACAGAGATTTCTTTCCCAGGGATTTTGATACTTGTCGAAATTACATGTTCAAAACTTGCTGCATTGGCCGGGAATCGAACCCGGGCCTCCCCCGTGGCAGGCGAGAATTCTACCACTGAACATCCAATGCCTTGCAAAGCAGTGATAACCCCAAAGGCTGGAAATCGTATCATAAAGCTTAAATTCCAAGCATATTTTCTGCTTTGTGGGCTTAGTGACATTGTACACCCTAACAAAACAGTCCTTCCTCCCCGTCGGGGAATTGAACCCCGGTCTCCCGCGTGACAGGCGGGGATACTCACCACTATACTAACGAGGAGCACATGGGTTGGCCATTTGAAAATAAGTGGAGCATTGGTACTAACCCTAAATGTGGAGTGTTGGGCGTTAACCCTTCTATCAAAAACATCTGTAGAGACTGAATGGTTAGAGCTAGAAACTAGTATGACCCGTCTCTGGAAAGCTGAGACTCGCACGAACACGTACATGTAATCGATTCTGCTCTATACCGCTCACAAGCCAGGCAATAGCGGTTAGAAGGTGAGGCGCTTGTGGGAAATCCCAGGACATTGTTGTCACAAATGCCAAACTCAAGACAGTTGTCACTGACTAGTTGGATATTCGTTTCCCATTTAACAACTTAAACCTTGCACAAAGTAAATCACCTCACACTGGAAATCTACAATGGATTCACCAAAGTCTACTGAGAATGCGTAAATGTCCAAAGTGTAAATGAAAGCAAACTCT
>NW_026601966.1:0-5000 GCF_029448725.1 Salvelinus fontinalis
CTAGATTCTATACATGGTGTTTCTCTCTAGATACTATACATGGTGTTTCTCTCTAATTCTATACATGGTGTTTCTCTCTAGATTCTATACATGGTGTTTCTCTCCTCTAGATACTATACATGGTGTTTCTCTCCTCGCTAGATTCTATACATGGTGTTTCTCTCCTCGCTAGATTCTATACATGGTGTTTCTCTCTAGATACTATACATGGTGTTTCTCTCTAGATACTATACATGGTGTTTCTCTCTAGATACTATACATGGTGTTTCTCTCCTCTCTAGATTCTATACATGGTGTTTCTCTCTAGATACTATACATGGTGTTTCTCTCTAGATACTATACATGGTGTTTCTCTCCTCTAGATACTATACATGGTGTTTCTCTCTAGATACTATACATGGTGTTTCTCTCCTCTCTCTAGATACTATACATGGTGTTTCTCTCTAGATTCTATTCATGGTGTTTCTCTCTAGATTCTATACATGGTGTTTCTCTCTAGATACTATACATGGTGTTTCTCTCTAGATACTATACATGGTGTTTCTCTCTAGATACTATACATGGTGTTTCTCTCTAGATACTATACATGGTGTTTCTCTCCTCTCTAGATACTATACATGGTGTTTCTCTCCTCTCTAGATACTATACATGGTGTTTCTCTCTAGATACTATACATGGTGTTTCTCTCCTCTCTAGATACTATACATGGTGTTTCTCTCTAGATTCTATACATGGTGTTTCTCTCTAGATTCTATTCATGGTGTTTCTCTCTAGATACTATACATGGTGTTTCTCTCCTCTCTCTAGATCCTATACATGGTGTTTCTCTCTAGATTCTATACATGGTGTTTCTCTCTAGATTCTATACATGGTGTTTCTCTCTAGATACTATACATGGTGTTTCTCTCCTCTCTAGATTCTATACATGGTGTTTCTCTCTAGATACTATACATGGTATTTCTCTCTAGATACTATACATGGTGTTTCTCTAGATTCTATACATGGTGTTTCTCTCCTCTCTCTAGATTCTATACATGGTGTTTCTCTCTAGATACTATACATGGTGTTTCTCTCTAATTCTATACATGGTGTTTCTCTCTAGATTCTATACATGGTGTTTCTCTCTAGATTCTATACACGGTGTTTCTCTCTAGATTCTATACACGGTGTTTCTC
This sequence comes from Salvelinus fontinalis, assembly GCF_029448725.1. Classification (NCBI taxonomy): domain Eukaryota; kingdom Metazoa; phylum Chordata; class Actinopteri; order Salmoniformes; family Salmonidae; genus Salvelinus; species Salvelinus fontinalis. The sequence goes on from NW_026601966.1 coordinate 1,176, forward strand.
TCTAGATTCTATACATGGTGTTTCTCTCTAGATTCTATACATGGTGTTTCTCTCTAGATACTATACATGGTGTTTCTCTCTAGATACTATACATGGTGTTTCTCTCCTCTCTAGATACTATACATGGTGTTTCTCTCTAGATTCTATACATGGTGTTTCTCTCTAGATACTATACATGGTGTTTCTCTCTAGATTCTATACATGGTGTTTCTCTCTAGATTCTATACATGGTGTTTCTCTCTAGATACTATACATGGTGTTTCTCTCTAGATTCTGTACATGGTGTTTCTCTCTAGATTCTATACATGGTGTTTCTCTCTAGATTCTATACATGGTGTTTCTCTCCTCTCTAGATTCTATACATGGTGTTTCTCTCTAGATTCTATACATGGTGTTTCTCTCTAGATACTATACATGGTGTTTCTCTCTAGATTCTATACATGGTGTTTCTCTCTAGATTCTATACATGGTGTTTCTCTCTAGATTCTATACATGGTGTTTCTCTCTAGATTCTATACATGGTGTTTCTCTCCTCTAGATTCTATACATGGTGTTTCTCTCCTCTAGATTCTATACATGGTGTTTCTCTCTAGATACTATACATGGTGTTTCTCTCCTCTCTTTAGATTCTATACATGGTGTTTCTCTCCTCTAGATACTATACATGGTGTTTCTCTCTAGATACTATACATGGTGTTTCTCTCTAGATTCTATACATGGTGTTTCTCTCTAGATACTATACATGGTGTTTCTCTCTAGATACTATACATGGTGTTTCTCTCTAGATACTATACATGGTGTTTCTCTCTAGATTCTATACATGGTGTTTCTCTCTAGATTCTATACATGGTGTTTCTCTCTAGATTCTATACATGGTGTTTCTCTCTAGATTCTATACATGGTGTTTCTCTCTAGATACTATACATGGTGTTTCTCTCTAGATACTATACATGGTGTTTCTCTCTAGATTCTATACATGGTGTTTCTCTCTAGATTCTATACATGGTGTTTCTCTCTAGATACTATACATGGTGTTTCTCTCCTCTCTTTAGATTCTATACATGGTGTTTCTCTCCTCTAGATACTATACATGGTGTTTCTCTCTAGATACTATACATGGTGTTTCTCTCTAGATTCTATACATGGTGTTTCTCTCTAGATTCTATACATGGTGTTTCTCTCTAGATTCTATACATGGTGTTTCTCTCTAGATACTATACATGGTGTTTCTCTCTAGATACTATACATGGTGTTTCTCTCTAGATACTATACATGGTGTTTCTCTCTAGATTCTATACATGGTGTTTCTCTCTAGATTCTATACATGGTGTTTCTCTCTAGATTCTATACATGGTGTTTCTCTCTAGATTCTATACATGGTGTTTCTCTCTAGATACTATACATGGTGTTTCTCTCTAGATACTATACATGGTGTTTCTCTCTAGATACTATACATGGTGTTTCTCTCTAGATACTATACATGGTGTTTCTCTCTAGATTCTATACATGGTGTTTCTCTCTAGATACTATACATGGTGTTTCTCTCTAGATTCTATACATGGTGTTTCTCTCTAGATTCTATACATGGTGTTTCTCTCTAGATACTATACATGGTGTTTCTCTCTAGATTCTATACATGGTGTTTCTCTCCTCTCTCTAGATTCTATACATGGTGTTTCTCTCTAGATTCTATACATGGTGTTTCTCTCCTCTCTCTAGATTCTATACATGGTGTTTCTCTCTAGATTCTATACATGGTGTTTCTCTCTAGATTCTATTCATGGTGTTTCTCTCCTCTCTCTAGATCCTATACATGGTGTTTCTCTCTAGATTCTATACATGGTGTTTCTCTCTAGATTCTATACATGGTGTTTCTCTCTAGATACTATACATGGTGTTCTCTCTCTCTAGATCCTATACATGGTGTTTCTCTCTAGATTCTATACATGGTGTTTCTCTCTAGATTCTATACATGGTGTTTCTCTCTAGATACTATACATGGTGTTTCTCTCCTCTCTAGATTCTATACATGGTGTTTCTCTCTAGATACTATACATGGTGTTTCTCTCTAGATACTATACATGGTGTTTCTCTCTAGATTCTATACATGGTGTTTCTCTCCTCTCTCTAGATTCTATACATGGTGTTTCTCTCTAGATACTATACATGGTGTTTCTCTCTAGATTCTATACATGGTGTTTCTCTCTAGATTCTATACATGGTGTTTCTCTCCTCTAGATACTATACATGGTGTTTCTCTCTAGATACTATACATGGTGTTTCTCTCCTCCTAGATTCTATACATGGTGTTTCTCTCTAGATACTATACATGGTGTTTCTCTCTAGATACTATACATGGTGTTTCTCTCTAGATACTATACATGGTGTTTCTCTCCTCTCTAGATTCTATACATGGTGTTTCTCTCTAGATACTATACATGGTGTTTCTCTCTAGATACTATACATGGTGTTTCTCCTCTAGATACTATACATGGTGTTTCTCTCTAGATACTATACATGGTGTTTCTCTCCTCTCTCTAGATACTATACATGGTGTTTCTCTCTAGATTCTATACATGGTGTTTCTCTCTAGATTCTATACATGGTGTTTCTCTCTAGATACTATACATGGTGTTTCTCTCTAGATACTATACATGGTGTTTCTCTCTAGATACTATACATGGTGTTTCTCTCTAGATACTATACATGGTGTTTCTCTCCTCTCTAGATACTATACATGGTGTTTCTCTCTAGATACTATACATGGTGTTTCTCTCTAGATACTATACATGGTGTTTCTCTCCTCTCTAGATACTATACATGGTGTTTCTCTCCTCTCTAGATTCTATACATGGTGTTTCTCTCTAGATTCTATTCATGGTGTTTCTCTCTAGATACTATACATGGTGTTTCTCTCCTCTCTCTAGATCCTATACATGGTGTTTCTCTCTAGATTCTATACATGGTGTTTCTCTCTAGATTCTATACATGGTGTTTCTCTCTAGATACTATACATGGTGTTTCTCTCCTCTCTAGATTCTATACATGGTGTTTCTCTCTAGATACTATACATGGTATTTCTCTCTAGATACTATACATGGTGTTTCTCTAGATTCTATACATGGTGTTTCTCTCCTCTCTCTAGATTCTATACATGGTGTTTCTCTCTAGATACTATACATGGTGTTTCTCTCTAATTCTATACATGGTGTTTCTCTCTAGATTCTATACATGGTGTTTCTCTCTAGATTCTATACACGGTGTTTCTCTCTAGATTCTATACACGGTGTTTCTCTCTAGATTCTATACATGGTGTTTCTCTCTAGATTCTATACATGGTGTTTCTCTCTAGATACTATACATGGTGTTTCTCTCCTCTCTAGATACTATACATGGTGTTTCTCTCCTCTCTAGATACTATACATGGTGTTTCTCTCTAGATTCTATACATGGTGTTTCTCTCTAGATACTATACATGGTGTTTCTCTCTAGATTCTATACATGGTGTTTCTCTCTAGATTCTATACATGGTGTTTCTCTCTAGATACTATACATGGTGTTTCTCTCTAGATTCTATACATGGTGTTTCTCTCTAGATTCTATACATGGTGTTTCTCTCTAGATTCTATACATGGTGTTTCTCTCTCTAGATTCTATACATGGTGTTTCTCTCTAGATTCTATACATGGTGTTTCTCTCTAGATACTATACATGGTGTTTCTCTCTAGATTCTATACATGGTGTTTCTCTCTAGATTCTATACATGGTGTTTCTCTCTAGATTCTATACATGGTGTTTCTCTCTAGATTCTATACATGGTGTTTC
>NW_026601966.1:12500-28885 GCF_029448725.1 Salvelinus fontinalis
CCCTACCGGCCCCTTCCTACCTACCTACCGACCCCTTCCTACCTACCGACCCCTTCCTACCTCCCTACCGACCCCTTCCTTCCTACCTACCTCCCTACCGACCCCTTCCTACCTACCTACCTACCTACCGACCCCTTCCTACCTACCTACCTACCTACCGACCCCTTCCTACCTACCTACCTCCCTACCGACCCCTTCCTACCTACCTACCTCCCTACCGACCCCTTCCTACCTCCCTACCGACCCCTTCCTACCTACCTACCTCCCTACCGACCCCTACCTACCTCCCTACCGACCCCTTTCTACCTACCTACCCCTAGCAACCTACCCCTACCGACCCACTAGAGGGCAACCGATTATGATTTTTCAACTCCGATACCGATTTATTAAAATACCGATTTTATATATTTTTTATGTATATTTGTAATAACAATTTCAACAATACTGAATGAATACTTTTATTTTAACTTCTGTCATATTCACAGACATGATTCAAACAGTTTTAGAAACTTCAGTGTTTTCTATCCAAATCTACTAACAATCATATCATATCTTATCTTCTGGGGATGAGTAGCTGGCAGTTGAATTTGGGTATGCTTTTCATCCAAACGTGGAAATGCTGCCTCCTATCCTAGAGAAGTTAATTACGGTCTTTGTTAGGAAGAAATGGTCTTTACACAGTTCGCAACGAGCCAGGCGGCCCAAACTGTTGCATATACCCCGACTCTGAATGCGCTGAATGCAAGAGAAGTGACAATTTCCCTAGTTAATATCGCCTGCTAACATGAATTTATTTTAACTAAATATGCAGGTTTAAAAATATATACTTGTGTATTGATTTTTAAGGAAGGCATTTATGTTTATGGTTAGGTACATTGGTGCAACGATTGTTTTTTTTTCGCGAATGCGCTTTTGTGAAAATCATCCCCCGTTTGGCGAAGTTGAAGTAGGCTGTGATTTGATGATAAATTAACAGGCATCGCTTTTATTATATGCAACGCAGGACAAGCTAGTAAACCTAGTGATAATCATCAACCAGGTGTAGTTAACCTAGTGATATCATCAACCAGGTGTAGTTAACCTAGTGATATCATCAACCAGGTGTAGTTAACCTAGTGATATCATCAACCAGGTGTAGTTAACTAGTGATTATATGCAACGCAGGACAAGCTAGTAAACCTAGTGATAATCATCAACCAGGTGTAGTTAACCTAGTGATATCATCAACCAGGTGTAGTTAACCTAGTGATATCATCAACCAGGTGTAGTTAACTAGTGATTATATGCAACGCAGGACAAGCTAGTAAACCTAGTGATAATCATCAACCAGGTGTAGTTAACTAGTGATTATGTGAAGATTGATAGTTTTTTTTATAAGATAAGTTTAATGCTAGCTAGCACCTTACCTTGGCTCCTTGCTGCCCTCGCGTAACAGGTGGTCAGCCTGCCACGCAGTCTCCTCGTGGAGGGCAACGTAATCGGCCGTAATCAGCGTCCGAAAAAGGCCGATTACCGATTGTTGTGAGAACGTGAAATCGGCCCTATTTAATCGCCATGCCGACCTCTACCTCCTTCCCCCATCCCTACTCACCCACCTACCTACCTATCTATCTACCCACCCCTAAACACCTACCTACTGACCCCTACACACCAACCAACCCCTAACTACCTACCCCCTTACCTACCTATCTATCTACCCACCCCTAAACACCTACCTACTGACCCCTCCACACCAACCAACCCCTAACTACCTACCCACTTACCTACCTATCTACCTACCCACCCCTAAACACCTACCTACTGACCCCTACACACCAACCAACCCCTAACTACCTACCCCCTTACCTACCTATCTACCTACCCACCCCTACCTACCTACCCCTACCTATCTACCTACCCACCCCTACCTACCTGCCTACCCACCCCTACCTACCTACCTACCCACCCAACCACCCACCCCTACCTATCTACCTACCCACCCCTACCTACCCCTACATACCTACCTGCCTACCCACCCCTACCTACATACCTACCTGCCTACCCACCCCTACCTACCCACCCTACCTACCCACCCCTACCTATCTACCTACCCACCCCTACCTACCCCTACATACCTACCTGCCTACCCACCCCTACCTGCCTACCCACCCCTACCTATCTACCTACCCACCCCTACCTATCTACCTATCCACTTACCCACCTACCTACCTACCCACCCCTACCTACCTACCTATCCACTTACCCACCTACCTACCTATCTACCCACCCAACCACCCACCCCTACCTATCTACCTACCCACCCCTACCTATCTACCTACCCACCCAACCACCCACCCCTACCTATCTACCTACCCACCCCTACCTACCCCTACATACCTACCTACCTACCCACCCAACCACCCACCCCTACCTATCTACCTACCTACCCCTACATACCTACCTGCCTACCCACCCCTACCTACACCCACCCACCTCTACCTGCCTACCCACCCACCCCTACCTTCCTACCCACCCACCCCCACCTACCTGCCTACCCATCTACCCACCTACCTACCCATCTACCCACCTACCCCACCCACTTCCCTACCTACCTACCCACCCCCACCCACCTACCCATCTACCTACCTACCCATCTACCCCTACCTACCTACCCACCCCCCCTACCTGCCTACCCACCCCTACCTACACTCACCCCTACCTACCAACCTACCTACCCATCTACCCACCTACCCCACCCACTTCCCTACCTACCTACCCATCTACCCACCCCCCCTACCTGCCTACCCACCCCTACCTACACTCACCCCTACCTACCAACCTACCTACCCATCTACCCACCTACCCCACCCACTTCCCTACCTACCTACCCATCTACCCACCCACCCCCACCTACCTACCCATCTACCCACCTACCCCACCCACATCCCTACCTACCTACCTACCCACCCCTACCTACCTACCCCCACCTACCTACCCATCTACCCACCTACCCCACCCACATCCCTACCTACCTACCTACCTACCTACCCACCTACCCCAACCACTTCCCTACCTACCTACCTACCTACCCCTACCTACCTACCTACCTACCTACCTACCTACCTACCCCAACCACTTCCCTACCTACCTACCTACCTACCCCTACCTACCCCTACCTACCCACTTCCCTACCTACCCACCCACCTACCCCACCCACTACCCTACCTACCTAGTAGTTATTTCCTCTCTGAGGTCAGTTGATCATTGATTGGCTGGTTTCTCAGCCACTGACTCTATCTGACTCTCTGTCCAGTTCATTGTTGAGCTTTTCATTCGTTTTGCTGGGTCGTGTTCATTATGGGCACCAAGTGGGAGAATACGACCCTGAGCTTTTCATTCGTTTTGCTGGGTCGTGTTTATTATCGGCACCAAGTGGGAGAATACGACACTGAAACAACCAGGGACCACCTGAATTTGTCCAATAAGAAAAAATGCTCTTTTTGGTTTCTGTTTGTGATAATGTTTGGCTATGTTGTGATAATGTTTGGCTATGTTGTGATAATGTTTGGCTATGTTGTGATAATGACTAGGGAACCCTGTTTTTTTTTTTTGTTGTATGCACCAGGTCCTCATCCGTGTCTCTCAATATGGCTGCTGATTTGAAAGGCCAGGAGGACAGTAGCAGCTCTATTGCTAGGCTAGCGAGACTCATTTCACCAGCGTTTATTATGAGGCCAATCTGAATAATATATCATTTCAAAGGAGAGCTTCAGTTTCCTACGATGGGTTCTTCCATGTGGCGGTATTTGATGTTTTTATAAGCTGCTGTTTTTGTTATCTTTTAAATGAAAGGCAGGAAGAGAGAGAGACTGGACTGAATTAGACTACACACTTACTGTCTCTTGTCTCTACCCTCAGTTTACCGCGACTGCTGTCAATAGGATCCAGCTTTATAAACTCATATGGCAAATTAGTACATTCAACTACATTTTGTGGAGCTGGCAATCAAATCGAATTGAACTGGATTGAATGTAATTGACTTTGAATTGAACTGGATTGAATGTAATTGACTTTGAATTGAACTGGGTTGAATGTAATTGACTTTGAATTGAACTGGGTTGAATGTAATTGACTTTGAATTGAACTGGGTTGAATGTAATTGACTTTGAATTGAACTGGGTTGAATGTAATTGACTTTGAATTGAACTGGGTTGAATGTAATTGACTTTGAATTGAACTGGGTTGAATGTAATTGACTTTGAATTGAACTGGGTTGAATGTAATTGACTTTGAATTGAACTGGGTTGAATGTAATTGACTTTGAATTGAACTGGGTTGAATGTAATTGACTTTGAATTGAACTGGGTTGAATGTAATTGACTTTGAATTGAACTGGGTTGAATGTAATTGACTTTGAATTGATCTGAAGTGATTATTTTCTCTCCCTCCTCCCCAGATTGAAGAAGGCCATGATTGGCTTCGAGCACATGTTTGAGGAGGTTCCCATCGTGATCAAGAACTCCCACCTGATCAACGTTCTGATGTGGGAACTGGAGGAGAAGTGTACTGTGGCCGACAAACACGAACTGCTCAACCTCTCCAGCAGGTCAGTACAGAGCTGTGTGCCCTAGAAGGTAGGGGCTAGGGGTTGATGTGGGGGCTGTCTACCCTAGTGCCCTAGAAGGTAGGGGCTAGGGGTTGATGTGGGGGCTGTCTACCCTAGTGCCCTAGAAGGTAGGGGCTAGGGGTTGATGTGGGGGTTGTCTACCTTAGTGCCCTAGAAGGTAGGGGCTAGGGGTTGATGTGGGAGCTGTCTACCCTAGTGCCCTAGAAGGTAGGGGCTAGGGGTTGATGTGGGGGTCTAGTGCCCTAGAAGGTCGGGTCAAGGGGTTGATGTGGGGGCTGTCTATCCTAGTGCCCTAGAAGGGAGGGGCTAGGGGTTGATGTGGGAGCTGTCTATCCTAGTGCCCTAGAAGGTAGGGGTTTGGGGTTGATGTGGGGGTCTAGTGCCCTAGAAGGTAGGGTCAAGGGGTTGATGTGGGGGCTGTCTATCCTAGTGCCCTAGAAGGGAGGGGCTAGGGGGTGATGTGGGAGCTGTCTATCCTAGTGGCCTAGAAGGTAGGGGCTAGGGGTTGATGTGGGGGTTGTCTACCCTAGTGCCCTAGAAGGGAGGGGCTAGGGGGTGATGTGGGAGCTGTCTATCCTAGTGCCCTGCTCTGGCTGTGTCATTGTGTCCTCTGTTACTACTCCCTCTCTAACTGTGTTATAAAAAGCCATTGACCCTCACTACTCCCTCTCTGTGTTATAAAAAGCCATTTCCCCTCACTACTCCCTCTCTGTGTTATAAAAAGCCATTTCCCCTCACTACTCCCTCTCTGTGTTATAAAAAGCCATTTCCCCTCACTACTCCCTCTCTGTGTTATAAAAAGCCATTTCCCCTCACTACTCCCTCTCTGTGTTATAAAAAGCCATTTCCCCTCACTACTCCCTCTCTGTGTTATAAAAAGCCATTTCCCCTCACTACCCCCTCTCTGTGTTATAAAAGCCATTTCCCCTCACTACTCCCTCTCTGTGTTATAAAAAGCCATTTCCCCTCACTACTCCCTCTCTAACTGTGTTAATGGACATTCCTGCAGTCAGCATACCACCTGCACGTTCCCTCAACTTGAGACATCTGTGTGTCATTGTGTTGTGTGACAAAAAAAAAGAAGCACATTTTAACTGTTTAGTGGCCTTTTTGTTGTCCCCCAGCACAAGGTGCACCTGTGTAATGATCATGCTGTTTAATCCGTTTCTTGATATGCCGCACCTGTCAGGTGAATGGATTATCTTGGCAAAGGAGAAATGCTCGCTAACAGGGATGTAAACAGATTTGTGCACAATTTGAGAGATGTTTTTTTGCTGTCCGTATGGAACATTTCTGGGATCTTTTATTTCAGCTCATGAAACATGGGACCGACACTTTACATGTTGCATTTATATTTTTGTTCACTATAGTTACTCCACAATGCTAACCGAAATGACAGAGAGAGAAGAAAGACGCCTGTACATAATACAAATATTCCAAAACATGCATCCTGTTTGCCACAAGGCACTAAAGTAACACGGCGACGGAATTCACCTTTTGTCCTGAATACAAAGTGTTATGTTTGGGGCAAATACAACACATTACTGAGTACCACTCTACATATTTTCTAGCATAGTGGTGGCTGCATCATGTTATGGGTATGCTTGTAATCGCTAAGGACTAGGGAGTTTTTCAGGATAAAAAAAACAGAATGAAGCTAAGCACAGGTAAAATTCTAGAGGAAAATTCTGGTTCTGCTTTCCACTAGACACGAGGAGATGAATTCACCTTTCAGCAGGACAATAACCTAAAACACAGGTAAAATCCTAGAGGAAAACCTGCTTCAGTCTGCTTTACACCAGATACTGGGAGATGAATTCACCTTTCAGCAGGACAATAACCTAAAACACAGGTAAAATCCTAGAGGAAAACCTGCTTCAGTTTGCTTTACACCAGATACTGGGAGATGAATTCAGCTTTCAGCAGGACAATAACCTAAAACACAAGGCCAAATCTACACTGGAGTCGCTTACCAAGAAGACGGTGACTATTCCTGAGATGCCGAGTTACAGTTTAGATTTAAATCTACTTGAAAATCTATGGCAATGATCAACAACCAATTTGACAGACTTAGAATAATTTAAAAAACACACATTATAATGGTGTTTTGCACACTCCAGGTGTGGAAAGCTCTTAGAGACATCCCCAGAAAGACCCTCAGCTGTAATCACTGACTAAAGTGCTTTTACAAAGTATTGACTATTGTTTGTGTGTGTGTGTGTGTGTGTGTGTGTGTGTGTGTGTCTGTGTGTCTGTGTGTGTGTGTGTGTGTGTGTGTGTGTGTGTGTGTGTGTGTGTGTGTGAATACTTATATAAATTAAATATTAAATTTCCCCCCAAAAAAACGAAAAACATGTTTTCACTGTCATTATGGGGGGGGGGGGTATTGTGTGAAGTTGGGTGACAATTTTGTTTTGAATAAATGGAATCCATTTTGAATTCAGGCTGGAGCACAACAAAATGGTGAATGTGTCAAGGGGTATGAATAGTTCTGAACTGTCTCTCTCTCCTCCTCTGTTGTGGATTCTAGCCGTGAGATGTCTGGCACGGCCAAATGGTTTATGTGAAGTTGTCAGGTTGCGTTGCTTCGTCCGTCTGTCTGTGTGGACAGAGATGCCTTTCGTATCTTAACAGGTAATAGATTTGATGTCATTTCCACTGTGTCATTTTTCACATCGGCCCACATTTGTCATTGTCATATTCTGAGAATGATGTTTTGTTCCTTCTAAAACCAGGTCTCTCTGACAGTCATCGTGACATCTCCTTGCCATTATTTATACCTTATTATATCTCATTCCTGTTGGCATGTAGGCCTACTAGAAGAGAGGATCTCTTGTATTAGTCCATAGTGTTGTAGTATTAGTCCATAGTGTTGGTCCCTTAGTAGTGTTGTTGTATTAGTCCATAGTGTTGTGGTATTAGTCCATAGTGTTGTGGTATTAGTCCATAGTGTTGTGGTATTAGTCCATAGTGTTGTGGTATTAGTCCATAGTGTTGTGGTATTAGTCCATAGTGTTGTGGTATTAGTCCATAGTGTTGGTCCCTTAGTAGTGTTGTGGTATTAGTCCATAGTGTTGTGGTATTAGTCTATAGTGTTGGTCCCTTAGTAGTGTTGTGGTATTAGTCCATAGTGTTGTGGTATTAGTCCATAGTGTTGTGGTATTAGTCCATAGTGTTGTGGTATTAGTCCATAGTGTTGTTGTATTAGTCCATAGTGTTGTGGTATTAGTCCATAGTGTTGGTCCCTTAGTAGTGTTGTAGTATTAGTCCATAGTGTTGTGGTATTAGTCCATAGTGTTGTGGTATTAGTCCATAGTGTTGTGGTATTAGTCCATAGTGTTGTGGTATTAGTCCATAGTGTTGTGGTATTAGCCCATAGTGTTGTGGTATTAGTCCATAGTGTTGGTCCCTTAGTAGTGTTGTGGTATTAGTCCATAGTGTTGTGGTATTAGTCCATAGTGGTGTGGTATTAGTCCATAGTGTTGTGGTATTAGTCCATAGTGTTGTGGTATTAGTCCATAGTGTTGGTTCCTTACATTCAGAAGCACTAAAACATGTTTTTCTCCAGGTTTTTTTTTTTCTCTCCTGTGGTATTAGTCCATAGTGGTGTGGTATTAGTCCATAGTGTTGTGGTATTAGTCCATAGTGTTGTGGTATTAGTCCATAGTGTTGTGGTATTAGTCCATAGTGTTGTGGTATTAGTCCATAGTGTTGTGGTATTAGTCCATAGTGTTGTGGTATTAGTCCATGGTGTTGTGGTATTAGTCCATAGTGTTGTGGTATTAGTCCATAGTGTTGGTCCCTTAGTAGTGTTGTAGTATTAGTCCATAGTGTTGTGGTATTAGTCCATAGTGTTGTGGTATTAGTCCATAGTGTTGTGGTATTAGTCCATAGTGTTGTGGTATTAGTCCATAGTGTTGTGGTATTAGTCCATAGTGTTGTGGTATTAGTCCATAGTGTTGTGGTATTAGTCCATAGTGTTGTGGTATTAGTCCATAGTGTTGTGGTATTAGTCCATAGTGTTGTGGTATTAGTCCATAGTGTTGTGGTATTAGTCCATAGTGTTGTGGTATTAGTCCATAGTGTTGGTCCCTTAGTAGTGTTGTGGTATTAGTCCATAGTGTTGAGGTATTAGTCCATAGTGTTGTGGTATTAGTCCATAGTGTTGTGGTATTAGTCCATAGTGTTGTGGTATTAGTCCATAGTGTTGTGGTATTAGTCCGCAGTGTTGTGGTATTAGTCCGCAGTGTTGTGGTATTAGTCCATAGTGTTGTGGTATTAGTCCATAGTGTTGTGGTATTAGTCCATAGTGTTGTGGTATTAGTCCATAGTGTTGTGGTATTAGCCCATAGTGTTGTGGTATTAGTCCATAGTGTTGTGGTATTAGTCCATAGTGTTGGTCCCTTAGTAGTGTTGTGGTATTAGTCCATAGTGTTGTGGTATTAGTCCATAGTGTTGTGGTATTAGTCCATAGTGTTGTGGTATTAGTCCGCAGTGTTGTGGTATTAGTCCATAGTGTTGTGGTATTAGTCCATAGTGTTGTGGTATTAGTCCATAGTGTTGTGGTATTAGTCCATAGTGTTGTGGTATTAGTCCATAGTGTTGTGGTATTAGTCCATAGTGTTGTGGTATTAGTCCATAGTGTTGTGGTATTAGCCCATAGTGTTGTGGTATTAGTCCATAGTGTTGTGGTATTAGTCCATAGTGTTGGTCCCTTAGTAGTGTTGTGGTATTAGTCCATAGTGTTGTGGTATTAGTCCATAGTGGTGTGGTATTAGTCCATAGTGTTGTGGTATTAGTCCGCAGTGTTGTGGTATTAGTCCGCAGTGTTGTGGTATTAGTCCATAGTGTTGTGGTATTAGTCCATAGTGTTGTGGTATTAGTCCATAGTGTTGTGGTATTAGTCCATAGTGTTGTGGTATTAGCCCATAGTGTTGTGGTATTAGTCCATAGTGTTGTGGTATTAGTCCATAGTGTTGGTCCCTTAGTAGTGTTGTGGTATTAGTCCATAGTGTTGTGGTATTAGTCCATAGTGTTGTGGTATTAGTCCATAGTGTTGTGGTATTAGTCCGCAGTGTTGTGGTATTAGTCCATAGTGTTGTGGTATTAGTCCATAGTGTTGTGGTATTAGTCCATAGTGTTGTGGTATTAGTCCATAGTGTTGTGGTATTAGTCCATAGTGTTGTGGTATTAGTCCATAGTGTTGTGGTATTAGTCCATAGTGTTGTGGTATTAGCCCATAGTGTTGTGGTATTAGTCCATAGTGTTGTGGTATTAGTCCATAGTGTTGGTCCCTTAGTAGTGTTGTGGTATTAGTCCATAGTGTTGTGGTATTAGTCCATAGTGGTGTGGTATTAGTCCATAGTGTTGTGGTATTAGTCCATAGTGTTGTGGTATTAGTCCATAGTGTTGTGGTATTAGTCCATTGTGTTGTGGTATTAGTCCATAGTGTTGTGGTATTAGTCCATAGTGTTGTGGTATTAGTCCATAGTGTTGTGGTATTAGTCCATAGTGTTGTGGTATTAGTCCATTGTGTTGTGGTATTAGTCCATGGTGTTGTGGTATTAGTCCATAGTGTTGTGGTATTAGTCCATAGTGTTGTGGTATTAGTCCATAGTGTTGTGGTATTAGTCCATAGTGTTGTGGTATTAGTCCATAGTGGTGTGGTATTAGTCCATAGTGTTGTGGTATTAGTCCATAGTGTTGTGGTATTAGTCCATAGTGTTGGTTCCTTACATTCAGAAGCACTAAAACATGTTTTTCTCCAGGTTTTTTTTTTTCTCTCCTGTGGTATTAGTCCATAGTGGTGTGGTATTAGTCCATAGTGTTGTGGTATTAGTCCATAGTGTTGTGGTATTAGTCCATAGTGTTGTGGTATTAGTCCATAGTGTTGTGGTATTAGTCCATAGTGTTGTGGTATTAGTCCATAGTGTTGTGGTATTAGCCCATAGTGTTGTGGTATTAGTCCATAGTGTTGGTCCCTTAGTAGTGTTGTGGTATTAGTCCATAGTGTTGTGGTATTAGTCCATAGTGGTGTGGTATTAGTCCATAGTGTTGTGGTATTAGTCCATAGTGTTTTGGTATTAGTCCATAGTGTTGTGGTATTAGTCCATAGTGTTGTGGTATTAGTCCATAGTGTTGTGGTATTAGTCCATAGTGTTGTGGTATTAGTCCATAGTGTTGTGGTATTAGTCCATAGTGTTGTGGTATTAGTCCATAGTGTTGGTCCCTTAGTAGTGTTGTAGTATTAGTCCATAGTGTTGTGGTATTAGTCCATAGTGTTGTGGTATTAGTCCATAGTTTTGTGGTATTAGTCCATAGTGTTGTGGTATTAGTCCATAGTGTTGTGGTATTAGTCCATAGTGTTGTGGTATTAGTCCATAGTGTTGTGGTATTAGTCCATAGTGTTGTGGTATTAGTCCATAGTGTTGGTCCCTTAGTAGTGTTGTAGTATTAGTCCATAGTGTTGTGGTATTAGTCCATAGTGTTGTGGTATTAGTCCATAGTGTTGTGGTATTAGTCCATAGTGTTGTGGTATTAGTCCATAGTGTTGTGGTATTAGTCCATAGTGTTGTGGTATTAGTCCATAGTGTTGTGGTATTAGTCCATAGTGTTGTGGTATTAGTCCATAGTGTTGTGGTATTAGCCCATAGTGTTGTGGTATTAGTCCATAGTGTTATGGTATTAGTCCATAGTGTTGGTCCCTTAGTAGTGTTGTGGTATTAGTCCATAGTGTTGTGGTATTAGTCCATAGTGTTGTGGTATTAGTCCATAGTGTTGTGGTATTAGTCCATAGTGTTGTGGTATTAGTCCATAGTGTTGTGGTATTAGTCCATAGTGTTGTGGTATTAGTTCATAGTGTTGTGGTATTAGTCCATAGTGTTGTGGTATTAGTCCATAGTGTTGTGGTATTAGTCCATAGTGTTGTGGTATTAGTCCATAGTGTTGTGGTATTAGTCCATGGTGTTGTGGTATTAGTCCATGGTGTTGTGGTATTAGTCCATAGTGTTGTGGTATTAGTCCATAGTGTTGTGGTATTAGTCCATAGTGTTGTGGTATTAGTCCATAGTGTTGTGGTATTAGTCCATAGTGTTGTGGTATTAGTCCATAGTGTTGTGGTATTAGTCCATAGTGTTGTGGTATTAGTCCATAGTGTTGGTCCCTTAGTAGTGTTGTGGTATTAGTCCATAGTGTTGTGGTATTAGTCCATAGTCTTGTGGTATTAGTCCATAGTGTTGTGGTATTAGTCCATAGTGTTGTGGTATTAGTCCATAGTGTTGTGGTATTAGTCCATAGTGTTGTGGTATTAGTCCATAGTGTTGTGGTATTAGTCCATAGTGGTGTGGTATTAGTCCATAGTGTTGTGGTATTAGTCCATAGTGTTGTGGTATTAGTCCATAGTGTTGGTTCCTTACATTCAGAAGCACTAAAACATGTTTTTCTCCAGGTTTTTTTTTTTCTCTCCTGTGGTATTAGTCCATAGTGGTGTGGTATTAGTCCATAGTGTTGTGGTATTAGTCCATAGTGTTGTGGTATTAGTCCATAGTGTTGTGGTATTAGTCCATAGTGTTGTGGTATTAGTCCATAGTGTTGTGGTATTAGTCCATAGTGTTGTGGTATTAGCCCATAGTGTTGTGGTATTAGTCCATAGTGTTGGTCCCTTAGTAGTGTTGTGGTATTAGTCCATAGTGTTGTGGTATTAGTCCATAGTGGTGTGGTATTAGTCCATAGTGTTGTGGTATTAGTCCATAGTGTTTTGGTATTAGTCCATAGTGTTGTGGTATTAGTCCATAGTGTTGTGGTATTAGTCCATAGTGTTGTGGTATTAGTCCATAGTGTTGTGGTATTAGTCCATAGTGTTGTGGTATTAGTCCATAGTGTTGTGGTATTAGTCCATAGTGTTGGTCCCTTAGTAGTGTTGTAGTATTAGTCCATAGTGTTGTGGTATTAGTCCATAGTGTTGTGGTATTAGTCCATAGTTTTGTGGTATTAGTCCATAGTGTTGTGGTATTAGTCCATAGTGTTGTGGTATTAGTCCATAGTGTTGTGGTATTAGTCCATAGTGTTGTGGTATTAGTCCATAGTGTTGTGGTATTAGTCCATAGTGTTGTGGTATTAGTCCATAGTGTTGTGGTATTAGTCCATAGTGTTGTGGTATTAGTCCATAGTGTTGGTCCCTTAGTAGTGTTGTGGTATTAGTCCATAGTGTTGAGGTATTAGTCCATAGTGTTGTGGTATTAGTCCATAGTGTTGTGGTATTAGTCCATAGTGTTGTGGTATTAGTCCATAGTGTTGTGGTATTAGTCCGCAGTGTTGTGGTATTAGTCCGCAGTGTTGTGGTATTAGTCCATAGTGTTGTGGTATTAGTCCATAGTGTTGTGGTATTAGTCCATAGTGTTGTGGTATTAGTCCATAGTGTTGTGGTATTAGCCCATAGTGTTGTGGTATTAGTCCATAGTGTTGTGGTATTAGTCCATAGTGTTGGTCCCTTAGTAGTGTTGTGGTATTAGTCCATAGTGTTGTGGTATTAGTCCATAGTGTTGTGGTATTAGTCCATAGTGTTGTGGTATTAGTCCGCAGTGTTGTGGTATTAGTCCATAGTGTTGTGGTATTAGTCCATAGTGTTGTGGTATTAGTCCATAGTGTTGTGGTATTAGTCCATAGTGTTGTGGTATTAGTCCATAGTGTTGTGGTATTAGTCCATAGTGTTGTGGTATTAGTCCATAGTGTTGTGGTATTAGCCCATAGTGTTGTGGTATTAGTCCATAGTGTTGTGGTATTAGTCCATAGTGTTGGTCCCTTAGTAGTGTTGTGGTATTAGTCCATAGTGTTGTGGTATTAGTCCATAGTGGTGTGGTATTAGTCCATAGTGTTGTGGTATTAGTCCGCAGTGTTGTGGTATTAGTCCGCAGTGTTGTGGTATTAGTCCATAGTGTTGTGGTATTAGTCCATAGTGTTGTGGTATTAGTCCATAGTGTTGTGGTATTAGTCCATAGTGTTGTGGTATTAGCCCATAGTGTTGTGGTATTAGTCCATAGTGTTGTGGTATTAGTCCATAGTGTTGGTCCCTTAGTAGTGTTGTGGTATTAGTCCATAGTGTTGTGGTATTAGTCCATAGTGTTGTGGTATTAGTCCATAGTGTTGTGGTATTAGTCCGCAGTGTTGTGGTATTAGTCCATAGTGTTGTGGTATTAGTCCATAGTGTTGTGGTATTAGTCCATAGTGTTGTGGTATTAGTCCATAGTGTTGTGGTATTAGTCCATAGTGTTGTGGTATTAGTCCATAGTGTTGTGGTATTAGTCCATAGTGTTGTGGTATTAGCCCATAGTGTTGTGGTATTAGTCCATAGTGTTGTGGTATTAGTCCATAGTGTTGGTCCCTTAGTAGTGTTGTGGTATTAGTCCATAGTGTTGTGGTATTAGTCCATAGTGTTGTGGTATTAGTCCATAGTGTTGTGGTATTAGTCCATAGTGTTGTGGTATTAGTCCATAGTGTTGTGGTATTAGTCCATAGTGTTGTGGTATTAGTCCATAGTGTTGTGGTATTAGTCCATAGTGTTGGTCCCTTAGTAGTGTTGTGGTATTAGTCCATAGTGTTGTGGTATTAGTCCATAGTCTTGTGGTATTAGTCCATAGTGTTGTGGTATTAGTCCATAGTGTTGTGGTATTAGTCCATAGTGTTGTGGTATTAGTCCATAGTGTTGTGGTATTAGTCCATAGTGTTGTGGTATTAGTCCATAGTGGTGTGGTATTAGTCCATAGTGTTGTGGTATTAGTCCATAGTGTTGTGGTATTAGTCCATAGTGTTGGTTCCTTACATTCAGAAGCACTAAAACATGTTTTTCTCCAGGTTTTTTTTTTTCTCTCCTGTGGTATTAGTCCATAGTGGTGTGGTATTAGTCCATAGTGTTGTGGTATTAGTCCATAGTGTTGTGGTATTAGTCCATAGTGTTGTGGTATTAGTCCATAGTGTTGGTCCCTTAGTAGTGTTGTGGTATTAGTCCATAGTGTTGTGGTATTAGTCCATAGTCTTGTGGTATTAGTCCATAGTGTTGTGGTATTAGTCCATAGTGTTGTGGTATTAGTCCATAGTGTTGTGGTATTAGTCCATAGTGTTGTGGTATTAGTCCATAGTGTTGTGGTATTAGTCCATAGTGTTGTGGTATTAGTCCATAGTGTTGTGGTATTAGTCCATAGTGTTGTGGTATTAGTCCATAGTGTTGGTTCCTTACATTCAGAAGCACTAAAACATGTTTTTCTCCAGGTTTTTTTTTTTCTCTCCTGTGGTATTAGTCCATAGTGGTGTGGTATTAGTCCATAGTGTTGTGGTATTAGTCCATAGTGTTGTGGTATTAGTCCATAGTGTTGTGGTATTAGTCCATAGTGTTGTGGTATTAGTCCATAGTGTTGTGGTATTAGTCCATAGTGTTGTGGTATTAGCCCATAGTGTTGTGGTATTAGTCCATAGTGTTGGTCCCTTAGTAGTGTTGTGGTATTAGTCCATAGTGTTGTGGTATTAGTCCATAGTGGTGTGGTATTAGTCCATAGTGTTGTGGTATTAGTCCATAGTGTTTTGGTATTAGTCCATAGTGTTGTGGTATTAGTCCATAGTGTTGTGGTATTAGTCCATAGTGTTGTGGTATTAGTCCATAGTGTTGTGGTATTAGTCCATAGTGTTGTGGTATTAGTCCATAGTGTTGTGGTATTAGTCCATAGTGTTGGTCCCTTAGTAGTGTTGTAGTATTAGTCCATAGTGTTGTGGTATTAGTCCATAGTGTTGTGGTATTAGTCCATAGTTTTGTGGTATTAGTCCATAGTGTTGTGGTATTAGTCCATAGTGTTGTGGTATTAGTCCATAGTGTTGTGGTATTAGTCCATAGTGTTGTGGTATTAGTCCATAGTGTTGTGGTATTAGTCCATAGTGTTGGTCCCTTAGTAGTGTTGTAGTATTAGTCCATAGTGTTGTGGTATTAGTCCATAGTGTTGTGGTATTAGTCCATAGTGTTGTGGTATTAGTCCATAGTGTTGTGGTATTAGTCCATAGTGTTGTGGTATTAGTCCATAGTGTTGTGGTATTAGTCCATAGTGTTGTGGTATTAGTCCATAGTGTTGTGGTATTAGTCCATAGTGTTGTGGTATTAGCCCATAGTGTTGTGGTATTAGTCCATAGTGTTATGGTATTAGTCCATAGTGTTGGTCCCTTAGTAGTGTTGTGGTATTAGTCCATAGTGTTGTGGTATTAGTCCATAGTGTTGTGGTATTAGTCCATAGTGTTGTGGTATTAGTCCATAGTGTTGTGGTATTAGTCCATAGTGTTGTGGTATTAGTCCATAGTGTTGTGGTATTAGTTCATAGTGTTGTGGTATTAGTCCATAGTGTTGTGGTATTAGTCCATAGTGTTGTGGTATTAGTCCATAGTGTTGTGGTATTAGTCCATAGTGTTGTGGTATTAGTCCATGGTGTTGTGGTATTAGTCCATGGTGTTGTGGTATTAGTCCATAGTGTTGTGGTATTAGTCCATAGTGTTGTGGTATTAGTCCATAGTGTTGTGGTATTAGTCCATAGTGTTGTGGTATTAGTCCATAGTGTTGTGGTATTAGTCCATAGTGTTGTGGTATTAGTCCATAGTGTTGTGGTATTAGTCCATAGTGTTGTGGTATTAGTCCATAGTGTTGGTCCCTTAGTAGTGTTGTGGTATTAGTCCATAGT
Organism: Salvelinus fontinalis; assembly: GCF_029448725.1. NCBI lineage: Eukaryota > Metazoa > Chordata > Actinopteri > Salmoniformes > Salmonidae > Salvelinus > Salvelinus fontinalis. The sequence continues at coordinate 28,815 of NW_026601966.1, forward strand.
GTTGTGGTATTAGTCCATAGTCTTGTGGTATTAGTCCATAGTGTTGTGGTATTAGTCCATAGTGTTGTGAT
>NW_026601967.1:5000-10000 GCF_029448725.1 Salvelinus fontinalis
GGGGGTCAGTTAGACATCAGCTGATGGAGGTCAGTTAGACATCAGCTGATGGGAGGTCAGTTAGACATCAGCTGATGGGGGTCAGTTTGACATCAGCTGATGGGAGGTCAGTTTGACATCAGCTGATGGGGGTCAGTTTGACATCAGCTGATGGGGGTCAGTTAGACATCAGCTGATGGGAGGTCAGTTTGACATCAGCTGATGGAGGTCAGTTAGACATCAGCTGATGGGGGTCAGTTAGACATCAGCTGATGGAGGTCAGTTAGACATCAGCTGATGGGAGGTCAGTTAGACATCAGCTGATGGAGGTCAGTTAGACATCAGCTGATGGGGGTCAGTTTGACATCAGCTGATGGGAGGTCAGTTTGACATCAGCTGATGGGAGGTCAGCTTGACATCAGCTGATGGGGCGTCAGTTTGACATCAGCTGATGGGGGGTCAGTCAGACATCAGCTGATGGGGGGTCAGTCAGACATCAGCTGATGGGAGGTCAATTAGACATCAGCTGATGGGGGTCAGTTTGACATCAGCTGATGGGGGGTCAGTCAGACATCAGCTGATGGGGGGTCAGTCAGACATCAGCTGATGGGGGTCAGTTTGACATCAGCTGATGGGGGTCAGTTAGACATCAGCTGATGGGAGGTCAGTTAGACATCAGCTGATGGGGGTCAGTTAGACATCAGCTGATGGGAGGTCAGTCAGACATCAGCTGATGGGAGGTCAGTCAGACATCAGCTGATGGGAGGTCAGTCAGACATCAGCTGATGGGTGGTCAGTCAGACATCAGCTGATGGGGGTCAGTTTGACATCAGCTGATGGGAGGTCAGTTAGACATCAGCTGATGGGAGGTCAGTTAGACATCAGCTGATGGGAGGTCAGTTTGAAATCAGCTGATGGGAGGTCAGTTAGACATCAGCTGATGGGGGTCAGTTTGACATCAGCTTATGGAGGTCAGTCAGACATCAGCTGATGGGGGTCAGTTGGACATCAGCTGATGGGGGTCAGTTAGACATCAGCTGATGGGGGTCAGTTAGACATTAGCTGATGGGGGTCAGTTAGACATCAGCTGATGGAGGTCAGTCAGACATCAGCTGATGGGGGTCAGTTGGACATCAGCTGATGGGAGGTCAGTTAGACATCAGCTGATGGGAGGTCAGTTTGACATCAGCTGATGGGAGGTCAGTTAGACATCAGCTGATGGGAGGTCAGTTTGACATCAGCTGATGGGAGGTCAGTTAGACATCAGCTGATGGGAGGTCAATTAGACATCAGCTGATGGGGGTCAGTCAGACATCAGCTGATGGGAGGTCAATTAGACATCAGCTGATGGGAGGTCAGTTTGACATCAGCTGATGGGGGTCAGTTAGACATCAGCTGATGGGAGGTCAGTTTGACATCAGCTGATGGTAGGTCAGTTAGACATCAGCTGATGGGAGGTCAGTTAGACATCAGCTGATGGGAGGTCAGTTAGACATCAGCTGATGGGAGGTCAGTTAGACATCAGCTGATGGGAGGTCAGTTAGACATCAGCTGATGGGAGGTCAGTCAGACATCAGCTGATGGGAGGTCAGTTAGACATCAGCTGATGGGAGGTCAGTTTGACATCAGCTGATGGGAGGTCAGTTAGACATCAGCTGATGGGAGGTCAATTAGACATCAGCTGATGGGGGTCAGTTAGACATCAGCTGATGGGGGTCAGTTAGACATCAGCTGATGGAGGTCAGTCAGACATCAGCTGATGGGGGTCAGTTGGACATCAGCTGATGGGAGGTCAATTAGACATCAGCTGATGGGGGTCAGTTAGACATCAGCTGATGGGGGTCAGTTGGACATCAGCTGATGGGAGGTCAATTAGACATCAGCTGATGGGAGGTCAATTAGACATCAGCTGATGGGAGGTCAGTTAGACATCAGCTGATGGAGGTCAGTTAGACATCAGCTGATGGGGGTCAGTTAGACATCAGCTGATGGGGGTCAGTTAGACATCAGCTGATGGGAGGTCAGTTTGACATCAGCTGATGTGAGGTCAATTAGACATCAGCTGATGGAGGTCAGTCAGACATCAGCTGATGGGAGGTCAGTTTGACATCAGCTGATGGGAGGTCAATTAGACATCAGCTGATGGGGGTCAGTCAGACATCAACTGATGGGAGGTCAATTAGACATCAGCTGATGGGAGGTCAGTTTGACATCAGCTGATGGGGGTCAGTTAGACATCAGCTGATGGCAGGTCAGTTTGACATCAGCTGATGCGAGGTCAATTAGACATCAGCTGATGGAGGTCAGTCAGACATCAGCTGATGTGAGGTCAGTTAGACATCAGCTGATGGGGGTCAATTAGACATCAGCTGATGGGAGGTCAGTTTGACATCAGCTGATGGGAGGTCAGTTAGACATCAGCTGATGGGGGTCAGTCAGACATCAGCTGATGGGAGGTCAGTTAGACATCAGCTGATGGGAGGTCAGTTAGACATCAGCTGATGGGAGGTCAGTTTGACATCAGCTGATGGGGGTCAGTTAGACATCAGCTGATGGGGGTCAGTTAGACATCAGCTGATGGGAGGTCAGTTAGACATCAGCTGATGGGAGGTCAGTTAAACATCAGCTGATGGGAGGTCAGTTTGACATCAGCTGATGGGGGTCAGTTTGACATCAGCTGATGGGGGTCAGTTAGACATCAGCTGATGGGAGGTCAGTCAGACATCAGCTGATGGGAGGTCAGTTTGACATCAGCTGATGGGGGTCAGTTTGACATCAGCTGATGGGAGATCTGTTTGACATCAGCTGATGTGAGGTCAGTTAGACATCAGCTGATGGGGGTCAATTAGACATCAGCTGATGGGAGGTCAGTTTGACATCAGCTGATGGGAGGTCAATTAGACATCAGCTGATGGGGGTCAGTCAGACATCAGCTGATGGGAGGTCAGTTAGACATCAGCTGATGGGAGGTCAGTTAGACATCAGCTGATGGGAGGTCAGTTTGACATCAGCTGATGGGGGTCAGTTAGACATCAGCTGATGGGGGTCAGTTAGACATCAACTGATGGGAGGTCAGTTAGACATCAGCTGATGGGAGGTCAGTTAAACATCAGCTGATGGGAGGTCAGTTTGACATCAGCTGATGGGGGTCAGTTTGACATCAGCTGATGGGAGGTCAGTTAGACATCAGCTGATGGGAGGTCAGTTAGACATCAGCTGATGGGAGGTCAGTTTGAAATCAGCTGATGGGAGGTCAGTTAGACATCAGCTGATGGGGGTCAGTTTGACATCAGCTTATGGAGGTCAGTCAGACATCAGCTGATGGGGGTCAGTTGGACATCAGCTGATGGGGGTCAGTTAGACATCAGCTGATGGGGGTCAGTTAGACATTAGCTGATGGGGGTCAGTTAGACATCAGCTGATGGAGGTCAGTCAGACATCAGCTGATGGGGGTCAGTTGGACATCAGCTGATGGGAGGTCAGTTAGACATCAGCTGATGGGAGGTCAGTTTGACATCAGCTGATGGGAGGTCAGTTAGACATCAGCTGATGGGAGGTCAGTTAGACATCAGCTGATGGGAGGTCAATTAGACATCAGCTGATGGGGGTCAGTCAGACATCAGCTGATGGGAGGTCAATTAGACATCAGCTGATGGGAGGTCAGTTTGACATCAGCTGATGGGGGTCAGTTAGACATCAGCTGATGGGAGGTCAGTTTGACATCAGCTGATGGTAGGTCAGTTAGACATCAGCTGATGGGAGGTCAGTTAGACATCAGCTGATGGGAGGTCAGTTAGACATCAGCTGATGGGAGGTCAGTTAGACATCAGCTGATGGGAGGTCAGTTAGACATCAGCTGATGGGAGGTCAGTCAGACATCAGCTGATGGGAGGTCAGTTAGACATCAGCTGATGGGAGGTCAGTTTGACATCAGCTGATGGGAGGTCAGTTAGACATCAGCTGATGGGAGGTCAATTAGACATCAGCTGATGGGGGTCAGTTAGACATCAGCTGATGGGGGTCAGTTAGACATCAGCTGATGGAGGTCAGTCAGATATCAGCTGATGGGGGTCAGTTGGACATCAGCTGATGGGAGGTCAATTAGACATCAGCTGATGGGGGTCAGTTAGACATCAGCTGATGGGGGTCAGTTGGACATCAGCTGATGGGAGGTCAATTAGACATCAGCTGATGGGAGGTCAATTAGACATCAGCTGATGGGAGGTCAGTTAGACATCAGCTGATGGAGGTCAGTTAGACATCAGCTGATGGGGGTCAGTTAGACATCAGCTGATGGGGGTCAGTTAGACATCAGCTGATGGGAGGTCAGTTTGACATCAGCTGATGTGAGGTCAATTAGACATCAGCTGATGGAGGTCAGTCAGACATCAGCTGATGGGAGGTCAGTTTGACATCAGCTGATGGGAGGTCAATTAGACATCAGCTGATGGGGGTCAGTCAGACATCAACTGATGGGAGGTCAATTAGACATCAGCTGATGGGAGGTCAGTTTGACATCAGCTGATGGGGGTCAGTTAGACATCAGCTGATGGCAGGTCAGTTTGACATCAGCTGATGCGAGGTCAATTAGACATCAGCTGATGGAGGTCAGTCAGACATCAGCTGATGTGAGGTCAGTTAGACATCAGCTGATGGGGGTCAATTAGACATCAGCTGATGGGAGGTCAGTTTGACATCAGCTGATGGGAGGTCAGTTAGACATCAGCTGATGGGGGTCAGTCAGACATCAGCTGATGGGAGGTCAGTTAGACATCAGCTGATGGGAGGTCAGTTAGACATCAGCTGATGGGAGGTCAGTTTGACATCAGCTGATGGGGGTCAGTTAGACATCAGCTGATGGGGGTCAGTTAGACATCAGCTGATGGGAGGTCAGTTAGACATCAGCTGATGGGAGGTCAGTTAAACATCAGCTGATGGGAGGTCAGTTTGACATCAGCTGATGGGGGTCAGTTTGACATCAGCTGATGGGGGTCAGTTAGACATCAGCTGATGGGAGGTCA
>NW_026601967.1:15000-17500 GCF_029448725.1 Salvelinus fontinalis
GGTGACTGTGGTATAGGCCACTGCAAAGGGAGGAAGGGAGTTGTCTTTATTGCTCTTCATCAATACCTCTTTTATTGCTGTCTGGGTGGGATGTGCATGGTGATGAGACTGATGACAGAAGGTTAAGGGAGTTAGCCAGTACTGTTGTTGTTCGCCCTATGGGTTTGGGCTATTAGTTTCAATATGGGTTTTCTTTGTTAAGCATTCTGTGACAAATACACGAATTTCTGAAAATAGTGCTATTCAAATGACATTTGATTGATAAGTTGTTTGTGAGATATCACATTACAACGTGAGGGAGAAGCACATGTCGCCTTCAGGCTTGCTTTTATATGAAGGAGTTTCTTCCTCAGCTTTATTTTGTTCTCCAATCTTTGAGAATGACCTTGTCTTAGAAACACTGCTATTCAAATGGCGATTGGTTTATACGTTGTTTGCAAGATTTCACTTTGAATACAGAAAGAAATCTTTCCCTGTCTGTTGTATATGCTGCTCTCACATGTCCACAGACAGATATCCATTTGTCCACAGACAGATATCCATTTGTCCACAGACAGATATCCATTTGTCCACAGACAGATATCCATTTGTCCACAGACAGATATCCATTTGTCCACAGACAGATATCTATTTGTCCACAGACATATATCTATTTGTCCACAGACAGATATCCATTTGTCCACAGACAGATATCTATTTGTCCACAGACAGATATCTATTTGTCCACAGACAGATATCCATTTGTCCACAGTCAGATATCCATTTGTCCACAGACAGATATCTATTTGTCCACAGACAGATATCCATTTGTCCACAGACAGATATCCATTTGTCCACAGACAGTGAAGAGTGAAGTGCGAAGAATCAGCAGTGAAAGAATCATTCCGATTTAAGTTCCTTGGCCTCCGATTGGTCAGAAGTTGGCCTGGTTGCCATGTGCCCTCTGTCAAGCCTGCGTTGTCATGGACACAGTAGGGTCTAAATGGGAAGGCTGCCCACGCCTGTAGAGTGGTTATCTGCCACATTACAGGGTGATAGAGTGTAGGGACATCTGTACCAGATGCTTGAGAGATGAAGTGGAGGAGGGAGAGAGGGATTGAAGAGGAGCAGTCTAAAGAGAGGGGTCAAAGAGGAGCAGAGGGAGAGGAGGGTTGAAGAGGAGGAGAGGAGGTGGGAGAGGAGGGTTGAAGAGGAGGAGAGGAGGTGGGAGAGGAGGGTTGAAGAGGAGGAGAGGAAGTGGGAGAGGGTTGAAGAGGAGTAGAGGAAGTGGGAGAGGAGGGTTGAAGAGGAGGAGAGGAAGTGGGAGAGGAGGGTTGAAGAGGAGGAGAGGAAGTGGGAGAGGCGAGTTGAAGAGGAGGAGAGGAATTGGGAGAGGAGGGTTGAAGAGGAGGAGAGGAGGTGGGAGAGGAGGGTTGAAGAGGAGGAGAGGAAGTGGGAGAGGAGGGTTGAAGAGGAGGGGGGGAAGTGGGAGAGGAGGGTTGGAGAGGAGGGTTGAAGAGGAGGAGAGGAAGTGGGAGAGGAGGGTTGAAGAGGAGGAGAGGAAGTGGGAGAGGAGGGTTGAAGAGGAGGAGAGGAGGTGGGAGAGGAGGGTTGAAGAGGAGGAGAGGAGGTGGGAGAGGAGGGTTGAAGAGGAGGAGAGGAAGTGGGAGAGGGTTGAAGAGGAGTAGAGGAAGTGGGAGAGGAGGGTTGAAGAGGAGGAGAGGAAGTGGGAGAGGAGGATGGAAGAGGAGGAGAGGAAGTGGGAGAGGCGAGTTGAAGAGGAGGAGAGGAATTGGGAGAGGAGGGTTGAAGAGGAGGAGAGGAGGTGGGAGAGGAGGGTTGAAGAGGAGGAGAGGAAGTGGGAGAGGAGGGTTGAAGAGGAGGGGGGGAAGTGGGAGAGGAGGATTGGAGAGGAGGGTTGAAGAGGAGGAGAGGAAGTGGGAGAGGAGGGTTGAAGAGGAGGAGAGGAAGGGGAAGAGGAGGATGGAAGAGGAGTAGAGAAAGTGGGAGAGGAGGGTTGAAGAGGAGGAGAGGAAGTGGGAGAGGAGGGTTGAAGGGGGGGAGGAGTGGGAGAGGAGGGTCGAAGAGGAGGGGGGGAAGTGGAAGGGGAGGGTTGAAGAGGGGGGAGGAGTGGGAGAGGAGAGTTGAAGAGGAGGAGAGGAAGTGGGAGAAGAGGGTTGAAGAGGAGGGGGGAAGTGGGAGAGGAGGGTTGAAGAGGAGGAGAGGAAGTGGGAGAGGAGGGGAGGAAGTGGAAGAGGAGGATGGAAGAGGAGTAGAGAAAGTGGGAGAGGAGGGTTGAAGAGGAGGAGAGGCAGTGGGAGAGGAGGAGAGGAAGTGGAAGAGGAGGATAGAAGAGGAGTAGAGAAAGTGGGAGAGGAGGGTTGAAGAGGGGGAGAGGAAGTGGGAGAGGAGGGTTGAAGAGGGGGGAAGTGGAGGAGGAGGGTTGAAGAGAATGGGGGAGGGGGGGAAGAGGAGGGGGGAAGTGGGAGAGGAGGGTTGAAGAGAGGGCGAGGAAGTGGGA
>NW_026601967.1:20000-28868 GCF_029448725.1 Salvelinus fontinalis
ATTCATCAATCTACACACAATAACCCATAATGACAAAGCGAAAACATTTTTTTTTTAAATCTTTCCACATAACTTATTTACATAAGTATTCAGACCCTTTTGCTATGAGACACGAAATTGAGCTCAGGTGCCTCCTGTTTCCAATGATAATTCTTGAGATGTTTCTACAACTTGATTGGAGTCCACCTGTGGTAAATTCAATTGATTGGACATGATTTGGAAATGCACACACCTGTCTATTTAAGGTCCCACAGTTGACAGTGCTTGTCATAGCAAAAACCAAGACATGAGGTCGAAGGAATTGTCCGTAGAGCTCCGAGACAGGATTGTGTCGAGGCACAGATCTGGGGAAGGGTACCAAAAAATGTCTGCAGCGTTGAAGGTCCCCAAGAACACAGTGGCCTCCATCATTCTTAAGTGGAAGAAGTTTGGAACCACCAAGACTCTTCCAAGAGCTGGCCGCCAGGCCAAACTGAGCAATCAGGGGAGAAGGGCCTTGGTCAGGGAGGTGACCAAGAACCCATATGGTCTCTCTGACAGAGCTCCAGAGTTCCTCTGTGGAGATGGGAGAACCTTCCAGAAGGACATCCATCTCTGCAGCACTCCACCAATCAGGGTTTTATGGTAGAGTGGCCGGATGGAAGCCACTCCTCAGTAAAAGACACATGACAGCCCGCTTAGAGTTTGCCAAAAGCCACCTAAAGACTCTCAGACCATGAGAAACAAGAATCTCTGGTCTGATGAAACTAAGATTGAGCTCTTTGGCCTGAATGCCAAGCGTCACGTCTGGAGGAAACCTGGCACCATCCCTACAGTGAAACATGGGGGTGGCAGCATCATGCTGTAGGGATGTTTTTCAGCGACAGGGACTAGGAGATAAGTCAGGATCGAGAGAAAGATGATAATAAGACTTTATAAGAAGATCATCCATGCTTTATAATGCATTATAACTAGATCATAATGCATTATAACCAGATCATAATGCATTATAACCAGCATTAACCACATCATAATGCATTAACCACATTATAATGCATTATAACCACATCATAATGCATTAACCACATCGTAATGCATTATAACCATATCATAATGCATTGACCACATCATATTACATTGACCACATCATGATGCATTATAACCACATCATATTACATTGACCACATCATGATGCATTATAACCACATCATAATGCATTGGCCACATCATAATGCATTATAACCACATCATATTGCATTATAACCCGATCATATTGCATTAACCACATTATAATGCATTATCGCATCATAATGTATTATGACGGTTGGCTTTATGGTAGTGTTACCCAATCTGTTGTTACTAAGGTCTCTCACACAGTTTCGCTAGATGTGGTGTTACAGCACAAGGCTGTAGTTAATCATGCATCTCTGATGAGAACTGAAGTTAGTGTGTGCAGCGAGTCCTCCTTAAAGGGGAAGTTCAGTCTTTTACAATTTAACATATTCATAGATTTTTTAAGAATATATCTTATAAATGTTTTGTAAGCTTAGTTCAACTGTTGTACCTCATCATAACCCAAAATATAAGCTTGTTTTACTCCATTGTTTGGAAACAATGCAATTGTAAACAAATACTGTTTAGCCTCAAAACATAGGAAAACTATACTTTTATCTCATGGATGGTCAGTCCTTGCATCCATACCTCTGTCTATGAATTTGATGATGGTTACATTTCTCCAGCCCCGTCCCTCAGTTGTTTACCAAATCAGTGACTTTAATCATGTTTACATATTTACTCATATGTATATACTGTATTCTATTCTACCGCATTTTAGTCTATGCCACTCCGACATTGCTCATCCTAATATTTATATATTCCTTAATTACATTATTTTACTTTAGGTTGTGTGTATTGTAGGTATTGTTGTGAATTGTTAGATATTACTGCACTGTTGGAGCTAGAAACACAAGCATTTCACTACACCCGCAATAACATCTGCTAAACATGTGTATGTGACAAATATAATTTGATTTGATTTGACCACTTTCTTGTTGTTTGAACTGCCAGATTGCCCCTTTAATGTGGTCCATGAAGTTCTGTTGTTGCTGCAGTGATTTTACCATTGTTTATTCCACCACTCTTACGTTAACTAGCTGTGCCTTTTCTTTCCAATGGAAGACATTAGAGTTCCCGTTGAATCTGGAACGACTTAGCGAATGGGCCAACCCCGGCCTTGTTCTCATAACATTGGTTAGAGTACTGAAACTATTTCATTTAAGATGATTAGGCCTAATAGAACTCCTGGTCATAGAGTATGTGGTGGTGGTATCTTCCAGAGGACTGGGGTAAGTTAAAGCAGAGGGAGAGAAGAAAAAGAGAGAGGTAGTGAGAAGTGTGTTTCTTTGAGAGAGAAACTTCATGGCATCTCATACAGAATGGCCATCTTTTTTTATGTCTCTTTATCTGTCAGTCTGTCATCCATCTTTACTTAAAGGGTTAGTTCACCCAAATCACAAAATTACAAAATGTGTTTTCTTATGTGTTTCCAGTCATGGAGAGAAGTGCTTCACACTGGTTTTATTTACCTTGCTACTGTTACCAACCGCTAACTTATTAAGCATTTTCTAACCCAAAACGAATAGATGCTGTGTCATGCCCAAATGAAAGTATCTGTAAGGGATTCTTTAGCTCAACGACTGTATAATGGAATGTCTACTGTAGCTGGCATTGTCTCTGTTCTTGTCCCTGTCAGCTTGGCTTGTTAAGATGCTGTAAACCTAGTCTGGGACCACATCTGTTGTGTTGTCTTGTTAAGATGCTGTAAACCTAGCCTGGGACCACATCTGTTGTGTTGTCTTGTTAAGATGCAGTAAACCTAGTCTGGGACCACATCTGTTGTGTTGTCTTGTTACGATTGTCAGGACCCGGTTACGAACTCGGGTCTCCGGTGTGAGAAACAGTCACTTAGTAAACTGAGCCACTAATAGTCGGCAGAACCCAGAAGATGAGGCAGACACAGCAGTACTAGAGACGGTGGTTTAATAAAGTAAAAAGGAAAAGATCTTCAGGCAAAAAATATAAATCCACAGCGTCAAAAGTAATTCCAAGAGAAAAAATGTATATCCTCCAAGACACAAGGAAAAATCCACAGTGGTAAGAACATCAGGGAAAAAACAAACCTCAAAAGAATAATCAAAAATAAACAAGAACAAAACCAGAGTACCTCAAGAAAATGCAACTAGAGAAACAAATGTTCACAGCATGGCTGGGGCTGGGTGCTAACATACAAACACAGAGCAAAGAACTGAGGAACACTAAGGGTTTAAATACTTTCAAGGGAAATGAGGCACAGGTGCAAATAATAACTGGAACAAGGGAAAAAACAAAAGGGTCAAAAAAGCATCTAGTGACCAAAACCTGAACAATCCTGGCCAAATCCTGACAACAATGCTGTAAACCTAGCCTGGGACCACATATGTTGTGTTTTCTTGTTAAGATGCAGTAAACCTAGCCTGGGACCAAATCTGTTGTGTTGTCTTGCAAACTCCTAGTGGTTTGGTGTGATCTGGGACCAGGCTATGGTGGAACAGCAAATAATAATCAATCATGTGTGTGTCTCTGTCCCCTGTGCTAGTGAGGAAGAAGGAGAAGAGGCAGAAAGGAGTGGAGGAGGGCCGTAGAAGGAGGAACGCCATCCATCTGAATGGGTTGTATACGGTAGAGACGGTGGTGGTGGCAGACTCAGACATGGTGCAGTACCACGGAGCAGAGGCCGCGCAGAGATTCCTGCTCACTGTCATGAACATGGTAAGGATGCTTGACACGCTCATATGCATGTATACATGAACACACACACACAAGCACACACAAGCACACACACACACACATATTATGTTATTCTATCGTCGTGGAGACCTAAAATTAATTTCCATTCAAAATCCTGTTTTCATTAACCCCTAACCCTTACCATAATCTTGATCTTAACCCTAACCTTAAACTCAACCACTAACCCCTTACCCTAACCAGAATTGTAACCTTAACCCCAAACTAGAGGTCGACCGATTATGATTTTTCAACGCAGATACCGATACCGATTATTGGAGGACCAAAAAGCCGATACCGATTAATCGGCCGATTTTTTAAATTGTATTTGTAATAATGACAATTACAACAATACTGAATGAACACTTATTTTAACCTAATATAATACATCAATAAAATCAATTTAGCCTCAAATAAATAATGAAACATGTTCAATTTGGTTTAAATAATGCAAAAACAAAGTGTTGGAGAAGAAAGTAAAAGTGCAATATGTGCCATGTAAGAAAGCTAACGTTTAAGTTCCTTGCTCAGAACATGAGAACATATGAAAGCTGGTGGTTCCTTTTAACATGAGTCTTCAATATTCCCAGGTAAGAAATTTTAGGTTGTAGTTATTATAGGAATTATAGGACTATTTCTCTCTATACCATTTGTATTTCAATAACCTTTGACTATTGGATGTTCTTATAGGCACTTTAGTATTGCCAGTGTAACAGTATAGCTTCCATCCCTCTCCTCGCTCCTACCTGGGCTCAAACCAGGAACACAACGACAACAGCCACCCTTGAAGCAGCGTTACCCATGCAGAGCAAGGGGAATAACTACTCCAAGTCTCAGAGCGAGTGACGTTTGAAAAGCTATTAGCGCGCACCCCGCTAACTAGCTAGCCATTTCACATCGGTTACACCAGCCTAATCTCGGGAGGTGATGGCAAAACGCAGGAAAGTGCTGTTTGAATGAATGCTTACGAGCCTGCTGCTGCCTACCACCGCTCAGTCAGACTGCTCTATCAAATCATAGACTTAGTTATAACATAATAACACACAGAAATACGAGCCTTAGGTCATTAATATGGTCGAATCCGGAAACTATAATCTCGAAAACAAGACGTTTATTCTTTCAGTGAAATACGGAACCGTTCCGTATTTTATCTAACGGGTGGCATCCATAAGTCTAAATATTCCTGTTACATTGCACAACCTTCAATGTTATGTCATAATTACGTAAAATTCTGGCAAATTAGGCGGCCCAAACTGTTGCATATACACTGACTCTGCGTGCAATGAACGCAAGAGAAGTGACACAATTTCACCTGGTTAATATTGCCTGCTAACCTGGATTTCTTTTAGCTAAATATGCAGGTTTAAAAATATATACTTCTGTGTATTGATTTTAAGAAATGCATTGATGTTTATGGTTAGGTACACATTGGAGCAACGATACGCACCGCATCGCTTATATGCAACGCAGGACACGCTAGATAAACTAGTAATATCATCAACCATGTGTAGTTAACTAGTGATTATGATTGATGGATTGTTTTTTATAAGATAAGTTTAATGCTAGCTAGCAACTTACCTTGGCTTCTACTGCATTCGCGTAACAGGCAGGCTCCTCGTGGAGTGCAATGTAATCAGGTAGTTAGATCGTTGGACTAGTTAACTGTAAGGTTGCAAGATTGAATCCCCCGAGCTGACAAGGTAAAAATCTGTCATTCTGCCCCTGAACGAGGCAGTTAACCCACCATTCCTAGGCCATCATTGAAAATAAGAATGTGTTCTTAACTGACTTGCCTAGTTAAATAAAGATTAAATAAAGGTGTAAAAAAAAATATATATATATATATTTTTAAATTGGCCAAATCGGTGTCCAAAAATACCGATTTCCGATTGTTATGAAAACTTGAAATCGGACCTAATTAATCGTCCATTCCGATTAATCGGTCGACCTCTACCCTAAACCTAACCCCTAAGTTTAAAATAGCCTTTGTCCTCATGGGGACGTGGGAAATGATAACTCCACGAGGGAGAATTTTCCTTGTTTTACTATCCTTGTGGGGATTTTTGTGGATTTTAGGTCTAATTAAGTCTTTGAGTTGTACACATGCTGTTGAGCGGCTCACTACCATGTTTGAAAGGTTAAAGACACGTTAACAAGCTTCATTTTGGCAATGCCACCTCCCATGTTTCTCTTGGCTTTGTGCTAGCTGGTTTAGCTCTGAGAGAGACCGGACAGTACCAGAGAATTGTAATGCTGTTTTTCTCTATGCATCCAAAATAGCACCCTATTCCCTACATAGTACACTACCGTTGACTTATGACCTACGGGCCCTGATAAAAAAGTAGGGCACTATGTTGGGAATAGGGTGCCCTTTGGGACTCAGCCTCTGTTTCTCACCCTTTCAGTTTCTCATTAAAACTCCCTGAACAGCCAACTGATTCAACCTGCTGCTCACAGGGCAGAGCAGTTAGAGACAGAGCCCAACAGTGTCTTGGACAGGAGAGCAAGAAACCAGAGGGGAGGGGAGAGGGATAGACAAGAGGAGAGGAGGGAGCGTAAGAGCGAGGAGGGGAGAGGGAATGTGAGAGTGGTAGGCAAGAGCCAAAGGGGGAAGAGGAGGAAGGGAGAGGGAGACAGAGAGAGAGAGGGGGGAAGAGGAGGGAGGGAGAGGGAGACAGAGAGAGAGGGGGGGAAGAGGAGGGAGGGAGAGGGAGACAGAGAGAGAGAGGGGGGAAGATGGAGGTAGAGGGAGACAGAGAGAGAGAGAGGGGGAAAGAGAAAGAGGGGGAAGAGGAGGGAGGGAGAGGGAGAAAGAGAGAGAGAGGGGGGAAGACGAGTGAGGGAGACAGAGAGAGAGAGGGGGGAAGAGGGAGGGAGAGGGAGACAGAGAGAGATAGGGAAGAGGAGGAGAGGGGGAGGGAGACAGAGAGAGAGAGGGGGAAGAGGAGAGAGGGAGAGCGAGAGAGGGGAAAAGGCATTAGTGAAGGAAGAATGGCGAGAGAGCAGAGAGACAGAAGGAAAGACAGGAGGGAAGGAGGGAGGGCGAAAGAGGGAGGGAGAGGGGGATAAGCCAACTGCTTAAACAACGCTCCGAGGCAGAGCTGTTGGACAGAGATCAACACAGCAGTACAGCCAGCCAAGGTCTGGGCAGGAGAGACAGGGATAGGCATGAGGGAAGAGAGAGCGGCAGGAGGAGAAAAGAGAGAGATGGGGGGGCAGGCATCCACCCTGGTCATACCTTCACAGTACTCTGTGGAAATAACTCCAGGTTAACCATATAAGATACACCAACATGAATTTTATTTGGATAAAGTATATTTCAAGGCAGCTTCCAATTCTGTTGCTGAGTATTTTTCAGATGATAGTTAGGGACCATCTCAGCCTCAAAACCAAATGACCAGGGATTTGTGTAGAACATATCAAGTGGAGGAAGCACTATAATACACCAGTAGATCTGTGTAGATTGAAGGTGCTTTTTCCAATTGACCCCATAACCAATTAAGGGGTTAATTGGTGAGAACTAGTGAGTTGTGTTTGATAACTAGTGAGTTGTGTTTGATAACTAATGAGTTGTGTTTGATAACTAGTGAATTGTGTTTGATAACTAGTGAGTTGTGTTTGATAACTAATGAGTTGTGTTTGATAACTAGTGAGTTGTGTTTGATAACTAGTGAGTTGTGTTTGATAACTAATGAGTTGTGTTTGATAACTAGTGAATTGTGTTTGATAACTAGTGAGGTTGTGTTTGATAACTAATGAGTTGTGTTTGATAACTAGTGACTTGTGTTTGATAGCTAGTGACTTGTGTTTGATAACTAGTGAGTTGTGTTTGATAACTAATGAGTTGTGTTTGATAACTAATGACTTGTGTTTGATAACTAGTGAGTTGTGTTTGATAACTAGTGAGTTGTGTTTGATAACTAGTGAGTTGTGTTTGATAACTAATGAGTTGTGTTTGATAACTAGTGAGTTGTGTTTGATAACTAGTGAGTTGTGTTTGATAACTAATGAGTTGTGTTTGATAACTAATGAGTTGTGTTTGATAACTAATGACTTGTGTTTGATAACTAGTGAGTTGTGTTTGATAACTAGTGAGTTTGTTGATAACTAATGAGTTGTGTTTGATAACTAATGAGTTTTGTTTGATAACTAATGAGTTGTGTTTGATAACTAGTGAGTTGTGTTTGATAACTAGTGAGTTGTGTTTGATAACTAGTGAGTTGTGTTTGATAACTAGTGAGTTTGTTGATAACTAATGAGTTGTGTTTGATAACTAATGAGTTGTGTTTGATAACTAATGAGTTGTGTTTGATAACTAGTGAGTTGTGTTTGATAACTAGTGAGTTGTGTTTGATAACTAATGAGTTGTGTTTGATAACTAGTGACTTGTGTTTGATAACTAGTGAGTTGTGTTTGATAACTAGTGAGTTGTGTTTGATAACTAATGAGTTGTGTTTGATAACTAATGAGTTGTGTTTGATAACTAATGAGTTGTGTTTGATAACTAATGAGTTGTTTTTGATAACTAGTGAGTTGTGTTTGATAACTAGTGAGTTGTGTTTGATAACTAGTGAGTTGTGTTTGATAACTAGTGAGTTGTGTTTGATAACTAGTGAGTTGTGTTTGATAACTAGTGAGTTGTGTTTGATAACTACTGAGTTGTGTTTGATAACTACTGAGTTGTGTTTGATAACTAGTGAGTCGTGTTTGATAACTAATGAGTTTTGTTTGATAACTAGTGAGTTGTATTTGATAACTAGTGAGTTGTGTTTGATAACTAATGAGTTGTGTTTGATAACTAGTGACTTGTGTTTGATAACTAGTGAGTTGTGTTTGATAACTAGTGAGTTTGTTGATAACTAATGAGTTGTGTTTGATAACTACTGAGTTGTGTTTGATAACTAGTGAGTTGTGTTTGATAACTAGTGAGTTGTGTCTGCACCCCTGGTGTGTCTGGCCGGTCTGCACCCCTGGTGTGTTTGGCCGGTCTGCACCCCTGGTGTGTTTGGCCGGTCTGCACCCCTGGTGTGTTTGGCCGGTCTGCACCCCTGGTGTGTCTGGCCGGTC
>NW_026601968.1:0-28861 GCF_029448725.1 Salvelinus fontinalis
AGCAGTGGATCCAGACCATCAGAGAGCAGCTCACAGCACTGAGTATGCTGAGTATTACTGACAATGAATATGCTTTGTGAAGTTTGGTTGCAAAGCTTACTCAGAAATGAGAGTGGCCGTCATTCTGTTCTGTTAATCAGTAGTGCTGAGCGATTAACCGTCATTTCATATTTTTTCCGGTCATTAAACAACTCATTGACCGTCTGTTCAATTAATTGAATTCAATCTAGTTCGTTTTTTTATGTGAGCCCAGAGTGCCATTTCTCTAGAGAGAAATTAAATAATTCACGACAGAAATTAAGTAAACTATGTGGGACAAGGTGCTGAAGGGAGTTGTCAGTTTCATTAAGCAAATATTCAACCTAGTTCAGCTCAGAAACATGATAATTAACTACAATCCAATTGTGCCAGTTTCTTCAGTTTTGGACAGAGATCAGAGAGGTTGCCAAAATCAGTCCAAAATAAGCCCAATGTGTTTCTATGTTCTTATTTTGGACCTCAACTTGTCGCCTGCCTTTGACAACAACTCCCATTGTTAGGGCAGAGACATCATTATATACAGATCTCTGGACGGATACACTTTTACGCTTGCTATGTTAGATGCACACAGAAAATTGTACACATATTTTTTTTTATATATATTTTTTTATATCCCTTTTATTTAACCGGGTAGGCAAATTGAGAACACGTTCTCATTTACAATTGCGACCTGGCCAAGATAAAGCAAAGCAGTTCGACACATACAACAACACAGAGTTACAGATGGAGTAAAACAAACAGTCAATAATACAGTAGAAAAATAAGTCTATATACAATGTGAGCAAGTGAGGTGAGATAAGGGAGGTGAAGGCAAAAAAAGATAAAAATAAAATTAAAATATAAAAAAGGCCATGGTGGCGAAGTAAATACAATATAGCAAGTAAAAACACTGGAATGGTTGGTTTGCAGTGGAAGAATGTGCAAAGTAGAGATAAGAATAATGTGGTGCAAAGGCGCAAAATAAATACAGTAGGGAAAGAGGTAGTTGTTTGGGCAAAATTATATATGGGCTATGTACAGGTGCAGTAATCTATGAGCTGCTCTGACAGCTGGTGCTTAAAGCTAGTGAGGGAGATAAGTGTTTCCAGTTTCAGAGAATTTTTGTAGTTCGTTCCAGTCATTAGCAGCAGAGAACTGGAAGGAGAGGCGGCCAAAGGAAGAATTGGTTTTGGGGGTGACCAGAGATATACCTGCTGCAGCGCGTCCTACAGGTGGGTGCTGCTATGGTGACCAGCGAGCTGAGATAATGGGGGACTTTACCTAGCAGGGTCTTGTAGATGACCTGGAGCAAGTGGGTTTGGCGACGAGTATGAAGCGAGGGCCAGCCAACGAGAGTGTACAGGTCGCAGTGGTGGGTAGTATATGGGGCTTTGGTGACAAAACGGATGGCACTGTGATAGACTGCATTCAATTTATTGAGTAGGGTATTGGAGGCTATTTTGTAAATGACATCACCGAAGTCGAGGATTGTTAGGATGGTCAGTTTTACAAGGGTATGTTTGGCAGCATGAGTGAAGGATGCTTTGTTGCGGATTAGGAAGCCAATTCTAGATTTAACTTTGGATTGGAGATGTTTGATGTGAGTCTGGAAGGAGAGTTTACAGTCTAACCAGACACCTAGGTATTTGTAGTTGTCCACATATTCTAAGTCAGAGCCGTCCAGAGTAGTGATGTTGGACAGGCGGGCAGGTGCAGGCAGCGATCGGTTGAAGAGCATGCATTTAGTTTTACTTGTATTTAAGAGCAATTGGAGGCCACAGAAGGAGAGTTGTATGGCATTGAAGCTTGCCTGGAGGGTTGTTAACACAGTGTCCAAAGAAGGGCCAGAAGTATACAGAATAGTGTCGTCTGCGTAGAGGTGGATCAGAGACTCGCCAGCAGCAAGAACGACATCATTGATGTATACAGAGAAGAGAGTCGGTCCAAGAATTGAATCCTGTGGCACCCCCATAGAGACTGCCAGAGGCCCGGACAACAGACCCTCCGATTTGACACACTGAACTCTATCAGAGAAGTAGTTGGTGAACCAGGCGAGGCAATCATTAGAGAAACCAAGGCTGTTGAGTTTGCCGATGAGGATGTGGTGATTGACAGAGTCGAAAGCCTTGGCCAGGTCAATGAATACAGCTGCACAGTATTGTTTCTTATCGATGGCGGTTAAGATATCGTTTAGGACCTTGAGCGTGGCTGAGGTGCACCCATGACCAGCTCTGAAACCAGATTGCATAGCGGAGAAGGGATGGTGGGATTCGAAATGGTCGGTAACCTGTTTGTTGACTTGGCTTTCGAAGACCTTAGAAAGGCAGGGTAGGATAGATATAGGTCTGTAGCAGTTTGGGTCAAGAGTGTCCCCCCCTTTGAAGAGGGGGATGACCGCAGCTGCTTTCCAATCTTTGGGAATCTCAGACGACACAAAAGAGAGGTTGAACAGGCTAGTAATAGGGGTGGCAACAATTTCAGCAGATAATTTTAGAAAGAAGGGGTCCAGATTATCTAGCCCGGTTGATTTGTAGGGGTCCAGATTTTGCAGCTCTTTCAGAACATCAGCTGACTGGATTTGGGAGAAAGAGAAATGGGGAAGGCTTGGGCGAGTAGCTGTGGGGGGTGCAGTGCTGTTGACCTGGGTAGGGGTAGCCAGGTGGAAAGCATGGCCAGCCGTAGAAAAATGCTTATTGAAATTCTCAATTATAGTGGATTTGTCGGTGGTGACAGTGTTTCCTATCTTCAGTGCAGTGGGCAGCTGGGAGAGGGTGGGTATAATTTGAGGAACGTTCCAACAGGAATCCGTTCCAAAAACTTTGTAAATATCAAGGTTGCCAACAGTAGAATGACATACCGGGTAGGGAGTGAGCTATGTAATTACATTTTTCACTCACCACGTTTATTCTGAAAAATGTCTCTCTTCGTTCTGGTAGCCTCCACCATTTCTCGTTCGTTGGTTTAGTTATTATTTCCGGTGTTCCTGCATTTGCCGGTGAACTCTGTTGCGCCTCAATTAGGGAATCGCTGTGGTTGAAATGTAACTAATGACCGCTAGCCCCAGTATTTTTTTTTTAGCTAGGTTGCTTGTACACAATTGTTACCGATGATACTGTATCAGGACAGGTGCCTCTTGAAATGCTACATGACGGAAAACAAGGGGCGAAACATAAAAATTGCCCAGGTCAAACGTGGTATCATAGTGAAAAATGTGTGCTTCTTGGTTTGCATTTAATGACTGCCTTGGCCTCTTCAACCATTTCTGCACAGAAAATTATCATTTTCCTGATGGTAGCACGCTGCTCTAACTTCGTCTGGTGAGAGGCCTAGCCTTTTAACAACTGAGGCAATGTCATCAAAAGTTGGGGCCCTCTTTCTTTTTGGCATTCTGATTAGTATGGAGATGACACATAGGACACGTTTTCCAGACAGTTACAGGCTAACTATATGGAATGTTATATGGAGAAATGTCCCCTAGTGCTTCAAATAGTTTCCCAAGCTAGATTGGTGTTTCCCAAGCTAAATTGAGACCTGCTACATTCTACATCAGTTACTTATTTTTAAATGGAAATAATCAGTATACAGAATTTGACATTGAATGTAAAGAACATGGATTGAAAGTGAATTACAGTAGTATTTTTTTTAACCATATCCCCCCTGTAATCAATGATCATTTCTAAATACATGACTTGTCTAAGCAATGATTACTTCCAGTGAGGATGGAATTGCGCTATGACGCATAACCACAGTGGGCTGCAGGCATAATCCACATAAGCAGTAGCTAGGAGGCCACCGACCATTATTATCATTATTATTTATTTTTTAACAGCGGTCACTTACTGTTGTGCTACAATAGTAAAATACACAAGGTGAAATTTAGAGATTTGGTTGTGCATCAGCAGTTGGTTAGCAAATAAAAGTTACATACACATATGTTATCGTACGGGCAGCAAAATGTTGGTTTCTAGCTCCAACAATGCAGTAATACCTAACAATACAAAACACACAATCCTAAAAATGTATATAGTAAATATCAGAACAAATATTGCCAGTCACCGAGTCACAATTAGCCATGTCAGCTACAAAAATGTAGATTGGTAAGTTAGTCTAGCCAGTTATCTAAACTTCTTGTAATAATGGCACGATACCGACTGGGCAGGCAGGGGCATGTGCCCAAGGGCCCTGACCTCCAGGAGGCCCCCAATGATTGTGTTAGTCACTCTCACTCAGACATGGTTAACATTGCATAAATCTTGGCAAAATGTGTCGAATTGCAGCAAATTCACTGTAATACTGCACTTTTTCTCTGCTCCATGGCAAAATGAGTCTAATTGCATGAAATGTATTCAAAATTGCTAAACCTTTCCCTGCACAATGGCAAAATGGCCACAATTGAAATGTAAATAATTCAACAATTTCAATTTCTCTCCACCATCAAGAGGGGGGAGGGCACTACAACGTTTTGCCAGCGAGGTGGGCAGCCCCCAAACCAAATATTGGTTAGGGCCCCCAAAAGCCATGTTAAGATCAAAATGAACAACATAACATGGACAGAGGGGGACCTGGGACTTCATCCACAAATCATCTCACAGTAATTGTTGATCTAGGATGTGTTTATAATCTTATTCTTGTTGTAAACTGCAAAACTGATCCGAGAGGAACACTCCTACTCTGAGACAGTTGATACGTAAGGCCCCAGGTTAGATGGAATGTTAACACTTGGCCCCTGGGGTTGAGTGGGGTCATATGGGTATCAAACTTCATGCTAATGAATTTATCTGGAGTAGGAGTGATGAGTTATTGCTCATGTGGACGAGGCAGAGGCTCAAGTGTTTCCACTGTACAAGATATCTGTGGAATGGTTACAGACAATATACAGGTGAGAGGTCAAAAGTATATTATATGCAAATAACAGGATTGGGTTGTGTAGCTGACAGTAGTGGCTCGCTCAATATTTACATATATCCCTCCTTTTGTCCTCCTAAGGAGTAATCACTGATTAGAAATGACTAGACAGGTTAATGCCATGTAGTGGAGCCCTTGGTTTCACCTGCCCATTCATGTCTAAGCAATGATTACTTCAAGGAGGGAGGAAGGAGTTGCTCAGTAATTTGTATCAAACATCTCAGTTCTCCCAAAGTGCCCCCTTTCAATTCTCTGCATGAACAGGAAATATGGTGGAAACTCCTTTTGGGCCATGCATACGCCAATCTAATGCTTTTACATTTATGGCGAATAGTGAATCATATTATGTACGCCCTTCAGGAGAAGTGAATGTTTGATGTCATTACACTAAATTGAAATATCGATCATCATAAGTGATTTCTTACAGACATCCCACCAAATGATGTTAAATATATTTCAAAAGGACAAATTAAGAAAGACTACAAATGAAATGCATCACCCACATTTGAAACATATTCAATGTCTACATGAACAAATATAGCAATGTGCAGAATAAATTAGCAATTTCAATTGTCATTGATTGACATTTCCCCTCATCCCAAATCACATGTCATGTCTACATCAAGTAGCACCTTTCCATCTAACTGCACCGTAGGTCAGCCCACATGGGACAAGTGAGAGGGACATTTTTTCACACACGCTAGATCAAACAATGAAAGTTCAGCAGGATGTCATCCAGAATGTGGAAATGTAAGGCCCTTTGCAAGGGGTCAAAGGTCACAATAGGGCAGAATGGAAAGTATCACCAATAACCAGAGACTGGATGTATTATTAGTGTATTTGTATACTGTTCTGCATATACACAGAAAGAACCTGGTGAATTTTTCACCCGTTAGTTGGAATTTCTCTACCCCACACTGTCAGATCGTCAAGTTGTAGTTCATGAATGTCTTTGACAGGAAAGTTGTGGTAAGCTAATGGCCAACTTTCACCAAAATTTAGAAATGTGTTGTTCTTGTGTATACGTAAGACTTAAAGCATAATAAATGCAAAAAGTAACTAAATGTTTTCTGGTAGGGTCCACTACATCATAGGCCCTGTCCGGGGGAATCATAGGACATGGCCACAGTGTCTCCCTACCCCTCGTATCTCAGCCTCCAGTATTTATGCTGCAAAAGTTTGTGTCAGAGGGCTAGGGTCAATCTATTATATCTGGAGTATTTCTCGTGTCTCATGCACCCTGTAATTCTCTCTCTCTCTCCCTCTCCTCCCAGAGGACCTGAGCCCTGGAACCATACCTCAGGACGTCCTGGCCTGATGACAACAACCTCTCCCTCAATGTGAGCAAGACAAAGGGGCTGATCGTGGACTTTAGGAAAAGGAGGGACGAACAGGCCCCCATTAACATCGACAGGGCTGAAGTGGAGCGAGTCGAGAGTTCCAAGTTCCTTGGTGTCCACATCACCAACAAACTATCATGGTCGAAACACACCAACACAGTTGTGAAGAGGGCACGACAAAACCTTTCCCCTCAGGAGACTGACAATATTTAGCATGGATCCCCAGATCCTCAAAAAGTTTTACAGCTGCACCATCGAGAGCATCCTGAGAGGTTGTATAACCGCCTGGTACGGCAACTGCTGGGCATCTGGCCATAAGGCGCTACAGAGGGTAGTGCGTACGGCCCAGTACATTACTGGGGCAAGGCTTCCTGACATCAAGGACCTATTTACTAAGCGTTGTCACAGGAAGGGCCAAAAAATAGTCAAAGAGACCCCACCCCCCCAGTGTTTTTAAACTGCTGCTACTCACTGTTAATTATAAATGCAAAGTCACTTTACAAATGACCTCAACTAACCTGTACCCCCGCACATTGACTCGGTACCGGTACCCCATGTATATAGCCTCGTTATTGTTATGTAATTGTCTTGTGTTACTTATGGATTTAATAAAAAAAAGTGACTTTAGTTTATTAAAACTTTTCTTAACTCTATTTCTTGACCTGCATTGTTGGTTAAGGGCTTGTAAGTAAGACCTTCACGGTAAGGTCCACAGCTGTTGTATTCGGCGCATGTGACAAATATAATTTTGATTTGATTTGGCTTGGTTTTTGCTCTGGCATGCACTGTCAACTGTGGGACCTTAAATAGACAGGTGTGTGCCTTTCCAAATCATGTCAAATCAATTGAATTTACCATAGCTGTACTCCAATGAAGTTGTAGAAACAGCTCTAGGATGATCAATGGAAACAGGATGCACCTGAGCTCAATTTGAGACTCATTGCAAAGGGGAAGAATCATTATGTAAATAAGGTATTTCTGTTTTTTATTTGTAATTAATTTGCTAAAATGTATAAACCCGATATTTACTTTGTCATCATAGGGTATTGTGTGTAGATTGAGGGAAAATATTAACGTAATCGATTTTAGAATAAGGTTGTTAGGTTATAGCATGTGAAAAAGAAAAAGGAGTCTGTCTGTCTGGTAGAGAAGTGGTTATGGTGTTTGCTCCCTAAACCAGAGTTTGAGAGTTCAAATCTGAGGAGAGCAATTTTTAGAGAGGCATTTTTTATGTTGCCTTTTGTTGGCATGAAAGAGCTAATTTGAGGTGTGTAGGGGGGTAGGGGCTAGTTCCCATCAAATAGAAGGACTGAAGTGACACCTTGTATAGAATGTCCTTTTAATAGAGTTGTGATAACATACTATGTCGTGGAGTAACAATATTATCCTTGTCTGCAAAAAGCCAACTTTGACCTGGGGGCATGCTTTGTAGACCATTCAAAAGCGTTCCGATACCTTGTCCCCAAGAAAAAACCCACCTGTTATGATAGCTTATAGACAGTAGTAGGCAAATGAAGGGACAAAGTTCCAATATTAAGATGTTGGAATAACATTTCTAGGGTCTATTTGCTAGTAATGGGAAACACGTCCCTTTTGAATTTCGTCCCCCGTTCCTAAACACATCCATCCTATAGTGTAGGTTTTGAAGATTCATAATCTATGTTTGTAGTCATCAGAAGAAGATTGAGGAACGGTTGGTGGACCCAAGAAGTACAAGCCCCCACACCATTTTCCAAGCTCTGAAATGTTGTCTTTGATGTGTGCATTTTGAAGTACCCCTTAACATTTAGTCTCTGTCTGTCTGGTAGAGTAGTGGTTATGGTGTTTGCTCCCCAAACCAGAGTTTGAGAGCTCAAATCTCAGAGAAACAGTTAATGTAGTAACTTCTTTCTTGTTGCCTTTGTGGGCCTGAAAGAGCAAACAAGAGGTATGTAGGGGAAAAGGGGCTAGTTCCCATCAAATAGCAAGAATGAAGTGACACCTTGTTTCAAATGTCATTTCAATAGAGTTGTGATAACATACTATGCTGTGGAGTAACAATACAACCATTCTCTGCAAAAGCCAACTTTGACCTGGGGCCATTCTTTGTAGACCATTGAAAGGTGTTCCTAGTCTTGGTACCCCTGAAGAAAGCCACATGTTAAGATAGTTTAAAAATAGTTGTAGTAGTAGTTATGGTGGTGAATTCCCAAAGGAGAGGTTATGAGTTCAATTCCTTTCAAGAGCATGCCAACTTGCTTTTGTTGCCTTGACAGAACAATGTTGAGGTGGGGTTCCGGAAGGACATAGACAGCAAGGGAAATTGGATTATAAAATGTTAGGGTACAGCAACTGGTGTTGAGTAGGAGTGCTGATCTATGTTCAAACCCACCCCTGTCCATATAATCTTATTCCAGAGACAACTGATTCAGAATGATCTAGGCAAAGCTGATCGTAGAAAAGTGCTCCTCTGTACGCATTTATGAAATGTCTCAGGCTAAGAGTGCTGAACTGGAATCAGTACCCCCCACCCCCCGTCAAAGTAATGTTATTCATTCTACTCACAAATGCTAAACAGATCCTAGTTCAGCACTCCTACTTCAAGCCACCAAGGGAATGTTGGGTATTGGGTGCTAAACGTCTTGAACAGTGGTTGAAAAAGTACCCAATTGTCATACTTGAGTAAAAGTAAAGATATGTTAATAGAAAATGTCTCAAGTAAAAGTGAAAGTCACCCAGTAAAATACTAAGTAAATGTCATTGCTAAAAGATACTTAAGTATCAGTGGTAAAAGTATAAATTATTTGACCTTCCATATATTAAGCCAACCAGACAGCACAATTCTCTTGTATTTTTATTTAAGAAATAGCCATGGGAACACTCAGACATAATTTACAAACGAAGCGTGTGTTTAGTGAGTCTGCTAGATCAGAGGCAGTAGGGATGACCAGGGATGTTCTCTTGATAAGTGTGTAAATTGGACCATTTTCCTGTCCGGCTTAGCATTCAAAATGCAAAAAGTACTTTTGGGTGCACTGTATTGAGTAAAAAAAATATTATTTTCTTTAGAAATGTGGTGAAGTAAAATTTAATGTTGTAAAGAAACAGAAAGAGTAAAAGTACAGATACAAAAAAAAAAACATATAAACGGAATGTAGTGGAGTAGTTTAAATAGATTTTTGTTAAGTAATTTACACCACTGGACTTGAAAGGAACACCTCAGTTTCCTCGACTAACAGGTGCCCCGACACACTGACTCTGTACAGGTACCCCATGTATATAGGCTCGTTGTTTTTATTTTACTGCTGATCTTTAATTATTTGTTACTTTTATTTCTTATTTTTCTTAGAACTAAATTGTTGTTTAAGGGCTTAATTTCACCATTTCACTGCAAGGTCTACACATGTAGTATTCGGCGCATGTGACAAATACAATTTGATTTGTTACACATGAAAACATGTTGTGAACCTGGTGTGACATTATTGAAGCTGTGCTGACACCTAGTGGACATCAAGAGGACCTACACTACACCCATATATACACACACACTATAACCTTAAACAGATAGGATGCTTTACATAAGTTGCTCTTTTTTATTAGACACTAATATATATGTCCAATAAACAGACGTTTAAAAGTCGGAATGTAAAGCAAAAACGACTGGAAAGTTATTCAAAAGCAGGTGTAGTGAATCAAGCATCTTGGGGTTACCTGAAATAGGTCAAAGTATATATTTTAAATGTTCTAATTTATTTAATCTTTATTTAACTAGGCAAGATGAACTCAACAACATCGACAGACACAAGTTACCTGCTATATTTGGGAAACAGGATTAACACAGAGAGAACTTGGCAAAATGCATGTTTCTGTAGTAAGAGTAGGTATATACAGTATCATCGGTAACAATTATGTACAAGCCACCTAGCTAAAAAAAATTACTGGGGCTAGCGGTCATTAGTTACATTTCAACCACAGCGATTTCCTAATTGAGGCGCAACAGAGTTCACCGGCAAATGCAGGAACACCGGAAATAATAACTAAACCAACGAACGAGAAATGGTGGAGGCTACCAGAACGAAGAGAGACATTTTTCCGAATAAACGTGGTGAGTGAAAAACGTAATTACATAGCTCACTCCCTACCCGGTATGTCATTCTACTGTTATACGACTGTATGCGTTGTTTGTTGGCAACCTTGATATTTACAAAGTTTTTGGAACGGATTCCTGTTGGAACGTTCCTCAAATTATACCCACCCGTCAGGTTTGGAGAGAACCAAGGGCTATATCTGTTCCTGGTTCTAAATTTCTTGAATGGGGGCATGCTTATTTAAGATGGTGAGGAAGGCATTTAAAAAAAATAACCAGGCATCCTCTACTGATGGGATGAGATCAATATCCTTCCAGGATACCCGAGCCAGGTCGATTAGAAAGGCCTGCTCGCTGAAGTGTTTCAGGGAGCGTTTGACAGTGATGAGTGGAGGTCGTTTGACCGCTGACCCATTACGGATGCAGGCAATGAGGCAGTGATCGCTGAGATCTTGGTTGAAAACAGCAGAGGTGTATTTAGAGGGCAAGTTGGTTAGGATGATATCTATGAGGGTGCCCGTGTTTACGGCTTTGGGGTGGTACCTGGTAGGTTCATTGATAATTTGTGTGAGATTGAGGGCATCAAACTTAGATTGTAGGATGGCTGGGGTGTTAATTAAGCATTTAAGCAACAGAAATCTCATAAATCATATTTCTCAAACATACAACTATTAGGCACCATTTTAAAGAGACAATTCTCGTTAATCCAGCCACATTGTCTGATTTCAAAAATGCTTTACAGCGACAGCTCCACAAACGATTATGTTAGGTCACATTCTGGTTTAGATGTCATGCTGATGTGGTGATGCATTCTGGTTTAGATGTCATGCTGATGTGGTGATGCATTCTGGTTTAGATGTCATGCTGATGTGGTGATACATTCTGGTTTAGATGTCATGCTGATGTGGTGATGCATTCTGGTTTAGATGTCATGCTGATGTGGTGATGCATTCTGGTTTAGATGTCATGCTGATGTGGTGTTGCATTCTGGTTTAGATGTCATGCTGATGTGGTGATGCATTCTGGTTTAGATGTCATGCTGATGTGGTGATGCATTCTGGTTTAGATGTCATGCTGATGTGGTGATGCATTCTGGTTTAGATGTCATGCTGATGTGGTGATGCATTCTGGTTTAGATGTCATGCTGATGTGGTGATGCATTCTGGTTTAGATGTCATGCTGATGTGGTGATGCATTCTGGTTTAGATGTCATGCTGATGTGGTGATGCATTCTGGTTTAGATGTCATGCTGATGTGGTGATGCATTCTGGTTTAGATGTCATGCTGATGTGGTGATGCATTCTGGTTTAGATGTCGTGGTGATGCATTCTGGTTTAGATGTCATGCTGATGTGGTGATGCATTCTGGTTTAGATGTCATGCTGATGTGGTGATGCATTCTGGTTTAGATGTCATGCTGATGTGGTGATGCATTCTGGTTTAGATGTCATGCTGATGTGGTGATGCATTCTGGTTTAGATGTCATGCTGATGTGGTGATGCATTCTGGTTTAGATGTCATGCTGATGTGGTGATGCATTCTGGTTTAGATGTCATGCTGATGTGGTGATGCATTCTGGTTTAGATGTCATGCTGATGTGGTGATGCATTCTGGTTAAGATGTCATGCTGATGTGGTGATGCATTCTGGTTTAGATGTCATGCTGATGTGGTGATGCATTCTGGTTTAGATGTCATGCTGATGTGGTGATGCATTCTGGTTTAGATGTCATGCTGATGTGGTGATGCATTCTGGTTTAGATGTCATGCTGATGTGGTGATGCATTCTGGTTTAGATGTCATGCTGATGTGGTGATGCATTCTGGTTTAGATGTCATGCTGATGTGGTGATGCATTCTGGTTTAGATGTCATGCTGATGTGGTGATGCATTCTGGTTTAGATGTCATGCTGATGTGTTGATGCAGCCTGGTTTAGATGTCATTATGTAGTGATTTTGCCTAAAATGTCTGGTATACTCCCTCGTGCCATTGACTTAACACTGCAGCTAGTACTGGAGGTCACATAGCATCCCCAGTGTCTGCCTGAAAGTAAAAGATTGATCTGAGATGTGTGTCTTCAACAATAAAAATATACGCTTGATGAAGAGCTCTAGTCTGCCTTGGATTTTGGAAGGATATAATTACAATCTCAAATCAAATGTTATTGAATTTGTATGTCACATGCCTTGTAAACAACAGGTGTAGACTAACAGTGAAATCCCTACTTACTGGCTCAACAATGCAGAGAGGGGGAGAAATAGAAAAATAGTAACAAGGAATAAATACACAATGAGTAACGATAACTTGGCTATATACTCAGGGTACCAGGACCGATTCGATGTGCAAGGGCATGAGGTAATTGAGGTAGATATGTACATGCACTCAGTGGCCAGTTTTAGGTACACCCCTCGTTCGCTCCTACATGCGGTGAGTCGCATGGCCATGGCTTGCTACATAAAGCAGGCAGACAGGCATCAAGGTATTCATTTACTGTTAGAATAGGCAAAGCAAGAGACCTACTGTAAGCGACTCCGAGCGTGTTATGATCGTCGGTTCCAGTATCTTAGAAACGGCCGGCCTCCTGGGCTTTTCACGCATGACAGTCTATGGTTTACCGTGATCTGTGCGACAAACCAAAAACATCCAGTCAGCGGCTCGTTGATGAGAGGTTGAAGGAAAATGGCAAGAATCGTGCAAGCTAACAGGCAGACCACAAATAGTTAAATAACGGCATAGTACAACAGTGGTGTGCAGAACGGCATCTCAGAACGCACAACTCGTCGGTACTTGTCACAGATGGGCTATTGCAGCAGATGACCACACCAGGTTACACTCCCATCAGCTAAAAAGAAGTGGCTCCCGTGGGCACGATCACAACACTGGACAATTGAGTTAAAAAACATTGCATCGTCCGACGAACTGGAACACGCTGCCGTATACGTCGATCCAGAGCATCCCAAACATGCTCAACGGGTGACATGTCTGAGTATGCAGGCCATGGAAAACTGGGACATTTTCAGCTTCCAGGAATTGTGTATAGACGACATGGGCTTGTGCATTATCATGCTGAAACGTGGTGATTGCAACGGATGAAGGGCACAACAATGCACCTCAGGACCTCGTCACGGTATCTCTGTGCATTCAAATTGCCATTGTGTTTGATGTCCGTAGTTTATGCCTGTCCATACTATAACCCCAACTCCACCATTGCCCACCGAAGTCGGTTACGATGCCAAACTGCAGTCAGGTCAAGACCCAGGTGAGCACGCGGATGATCTTCCATCAGTTGGTTTCTGACAGAAATTCTTTGGTGTGCAAACCCACAGTTTCATCAGCTGAACGGGTGACTGTTCTCAGACAATCCCGCATGTGAAGATGCTGGATGTGGAGGTCCTGGGCTGGCGTGGTTACATGTGGTCTGCGATTGTGAGGCTGGTTGGAAATACTGCCAAATTGTCTAAAATGATGCTGGAGGTGGCTTACGGTAGAGAAATGAACATTAAATTATCTGGCAACAGCTTTGGTGGACATTCCTGCTGTCAGCATGCCAATTGCCCATTCCTTTACAGCTTTACAATAAACAGTAGGAGCAGCGTATATGATGAGTCAAAGTTCATGCAAAAATGGTCAATGCAAATAGTTAAGCAAATAGCTACCTGTATTAACTATTTAGCAGTCTTATAGCTTTGGGGTATAAGCTGTTCAAGGTCCTGTTGGTTCCAGACTTGGTGCGTAGGTACCGTTTGGCCTGCGGTAGCAGAGAGAACAGTCTATGACTTGGCTGGCTGGAGTCTTGAGGATCTGAGGGCCCATGCCAAATCTTTTCAAAGTCCTGAGGGGGAAGAGGCGTTGTCGTGCCCTCATCACTGCTGTGATGGAGTGTGTGGACCATGATAGATCCTTAGTGATCTGGACACTGAGGAACTTAAAACTCTCGACCAGCTTGTGGTGTGTACTTTATTCTAATCTAAGGACATGTTAATTCTGCTATGCCACAGAAAATTCTACATATGATACCATGGTTACGGATAATCCTGAATGAATCGTGAATAATGATGAGTGACAATGTGATAGACGCACAAATATCATACTTCTCAAAAAATGCTAAGCCTGTCTTGGCGGTATGATATTTGTGCGTCTGTCTCACTTATCATTATTCACGATTCATTCAGAATTATCCGTAATCATGGTAGCACCCACATGAATGTAGAAGTGTTTAGAAATTCTTATTTACAATAAAAGTGACTCCAAAATGGCACAATACATGATTTACTATTAATTTCTATTGGGCACAAAATAATCTAAAACGCAACCAAAACAAACAGCAAATGCGTCCAATAAATGTGTAGTCATAAGCTTGATGTAGTCATTGCGTGCTAGGAATATGGGACCAAATGCTTAACGTTTTATTACTTTAATGCACTTAAGTGAATTTGTCCCTATACTTTTGCTCCCCTAAAATGAGGGGACTATCCACAAAAAGTGTTGTAATTTCAAAATGATTCATCCAATATGGATGAGAAATAACCTCAAATTAAAGCTGACAGTCTGTACTGTAACCTCATAGTAACTGTATCATTTCAAATCAAACAATGACTATTGTATAAAGCTGATCTAAGAAAACATACATTTTTGTAACAGTGCAGCTGCTATAATATGGAGCAATCAAAGACTGAGTACATTTGTAGAATAGTCTTTCAGAAAATTGCCTTGAAGTGAAGTTAGAGCTGTTTCAGAAGCTGTGTCACTGGTCCACCACTGTCACATCGTTGAGCAATTTTTTTCAATATGACTTGGTGTGTGAAATAACAATGTTTGAACTGTTCTGACACAGTATCTGCTTAAAAGCTCAGCAAATTCTCAGTGTGCATTCTGTCAGATTGGGCATATTTGTCAAGGGACTAAGAGACATCCTGACTCATGTCATTTCAAAAGCAAACAACGCCATCACTCCAATCCCCAATCCACTGTCTCCCTCTGTGTATTCCGCAAAAGACTCAGCTTTGTTCATTTTCTACTCTAGTTTTCCCTCAAATCCAGTCTCAGAATGGTCTTATGCGTGCAGCTGAGATGAAGGATGCTTCTTAAACATTCAGTTTGTCTTAGAGATTTTCATGAGCACCTTGAGGATGGGGTTACAGCATGCAGAGTACATCGTCAGCCTCTTGAAATAGAACATCTATGAGGAGAAGTACAGTAGAACAATTGAGCGAGAATCATTCTTAACATGCTAGTTTCTCAATATCATTCATTTCATGAATTAAAAAGGAGTACTATGGAATATGCTGTTTGAGTAAGGTTAAGTGATATTTTCAGATATACAATTTGAATGATGTATGTCCTTATGCATAAGTCAAGGGGATGTGAAACGATCTTGCCTGAGATAGCTGTGTGTAATGTTTGAGTGGTACCCCTTTTCCAGTCACTGTAAATTAGCTCGATGTGCATAAGTAGGACATTGCTGCAGATAGAGATGAACTCAAACGTCCTCTACTTGGGGGAAGAGAGAAGGGCTCTTTAATATGATAGATGCCGTCTGGCCTCCTAGAATAGGACCAGGAAAGAGACAAATAAAACAAGATGCTGAAGTACAAGAGTATTTTACCCAAGGGGGCACATTGACCAATCCCTTCTCTTCTTTTCAAATTACACCCTCTACTTAGGCATCCTCGTTTTGCAAGGAATCTTGCCTACATTCCTAATTCCTCTCTGACCATCCTCTCTGAATTGTCCAGCATGCAGCCATTAAGACAGATGATCCTCCATCCATCCAAGATCCTTTAGCTTTAGCTCAGCAGAACCGAATTATGCCGATTCATCAGCCACTGTGACCCCCTCCCCTCCACAAGCACTAGGCACCGCTTCAACTCTTTAACTCCGGTGTAGGCAGTTTGGTTCACCTCCAGACCCGTTAGAAGCTCAACGTATCAGCGGGGCACTCCTAATGCTGCATTCTTAAAGCTGGAGGTGCCTCCTTCATTTATGCCTACCCAATTTACAGTACAGGATCCCTGCGAGTTGCTGACTGTAGCAGAGTGCGGTTTCCCGTATGGAGTAGAGAGCAGTGTGTGTGTGTTTGAGAGGCCATTACTCCACGAGGAGCTGTGGGGCCCTAGCCGTCACCCCTACGGAGTGTGGTATGTGTGGTGCCAATGCAGCGCTGTGGGAAGTGCAGTGTAAATGCAGCCACAGCATGGCAGAGGAGGCTTAATGAAGCCCAGCACTGCATGACACAGATCAACTGTCTAGTAAGCTTTCTCAATACAAGTGTAATGAACTTGCATTCTCCAGCACAAACATCCCCATTGCCCCTCAACACCACACACTCAGAATTCTCTCATCATGAGATTACAACTGAGACCCTGATATTAGTACGTTTTCACCAATAAAACCTCAAACAAATGTACAACAGAAAGCCAGCTCCCTTATTGATCTTGCAGGTTTCAAGATGTTACAGATCGTCATGAAGAATGATGTGGAGATTTGTCTGTTTTGGTTGACAGTGTAATGTTCTGAGTACATGACTGTATAAATAGTATTTAAACCTTGAATAAATGTGTGGACTTCTTATTGACTTTAAATGTTATTTTTAACCTTCATTTTAACAGGGAGACAGAGACCTAGGTCTCTTTTCAAACGTGCCCTGTATAATACAGCTGTGCCTGGTGCAATCGGCCAATGTAAGGATGGTTTGCCAGACATTCATTTCCAACACTATGATGCAATAATGCATTGTCTCTTCAAGTCTAAATTTGTTGTCGGGGGATGAGGTAGTTTTACATAGAAGATAGGTTCTCTTTCAGGCAGCGGTTGAAAGAGATGAAGTAACTTGATTAGGCATAATCAAATCCCACTAATTCACAATAAGACACACAGGAACCTATGATTATCAATTTGAGTTAAGTACATTGGAAATGCAGTTGATCATTCACAATGTCCATATGAATAAAATGAGGTTGGGTTGGAAGACATTTTTCTTACCCGTGTCATTGTGACTGGACTTGATTAACTTCCAGCTTACTGAGACGGTCAGAAGGAAACAAAGGTTAGGGAACTTTAATACACCTGAGAGAAAATGGACACCTGCATTAAAATAATGATTCCTAACCTAATAAAGTGGAGGGACCAGAGCATTTGAAAGGTTGTGACATGGACCTGAAGGTAATAGAATGAGCAGCTTTTTTCACCACGCTGCCTCTGGAAAAAGATGACCTGTCAAGCAAGACTGTAGAGTCAGTCAATGTAGGGTAATTTCACCTGAGAGAATTCAAGACCCCAGGCCCTGCTGGTGGCAGGGTTCTGTGGTCAGATGTTCTCAGGAATTGGAAATTGAATTGAGCCTCCGCTAAAGAAATGCTCCATGTGCAAAATTACCAGCAGTGTTCTGAAAAACACAAGCTATATTTGGGTCATATCTGATAAATGTATTAAAGTAGGCAATGTGCCAAATCCATTTGAGATTGACTTGCTCATTTAGAATCAGTACCAAGAGCAATTAAGATGGAGATCACTTTATTGGTCAATTACACACAAGGTCCCAATTAAATTTGACTTCCGCTTTAAACCCAAGCCCTCCGAAATAAAAACACTGAGTATACAAAACATTAAGAACACCTGCTATTTCCATGACATAGACTGACCAGGTGAAAGCTCTGATCCGTTATTGATGTCACTTCAATCAGTCTAAAAGAAGGGGAGGAGACAGGTTAAAGAAGGATTGTTAGGCCTTGAGACAACTGAGACATGGATTGTGTATGTGTGCCATTCAGAGGGTGAGTGTGCAAGATCAATTATTTAAGTGCCTTTGAACGGGGTATGGTAGTAGGTGCCAAGCAGGTGCACCGATTTGTGTCAAGAACTGCAACGCTGCTGTGTTTTTCACATTCAACAGTTTCCTGTGTGTATCAAGGATGGTCCACCACTCAAAGGACATCCAGCCAACTTGACACAACTGCATTGGAGTCAACATTGGCCAGCATCCCTGTGGAACACTTTCAACAGCTTGTAGAGTCCTCCCCCAGCAAATTGAGTCTGTTCTGAGGGCAAAAGGGGGTTGCAACTCAATATTAGAAAGGTGTTCTTAATTGTTGGTATACTCAGTGTACATACACAGGTTTAGGAGAGGTGCAGGAGGCTGCCACACTGGGCGCTGCTGTTGTGGGGGATTAAGTGTCTTGCTCATGAGCACAACGGCAGGCAATGGCATCTAGAATTTCGTACCAGCAACCCACCGGTTACTAGCTCACTTCTTTGCGTCTGACCCGGGATTTGAACTGGTAACCCTCCAGTTGCTGGCTCACCTCTTTACCGCTAGGCTACTAGCTGAAGCTTACACAAAAATGGGGGAATCAGTAAGACTTTACTATTGGAAAGGATGTATCATTTTAAATCACCACAAACATAAAAGTATTTTGGGCCACAAATGAAAGCAATTTATTAGTGTAAAATATATTTGAAAAAGCAAGTATATAAACTTAGTGGGAGGAATGACCTCGATTCAGGGCTTAACCAAGTCGTTGAAAGCTACAGTAGCAGCCTGTCTCCAAGGCTCACAACTCAATTATCAATACAGACTTGCCACACAAATCCAGTGTGTTCCCTTTTGTTATCTGAAATGACCTTCAATGGCACCAAACGCTGGCCTGTGACCCATTTTGTTGACAAACCCAAAAAAGGATATAACATATCATACGAAGTGGGTGATGTAGAACACAATTGTGCATTACTCCACTAGGAGCTGTGGGGCCCTAGCTGTCACCCCTACGGATGTTGGTATGTGTGGTGGAAATGCAGCACTGTGGGAAGTGTAGTGTAAACGCAGCCACAGCATGGCAGAGGAGGCCTAATGAAGCCCAACACTGCATGACACAGATCAACTCTGTCTAGTAAGCTTTCTCAATACAAGTGTAATGAAGTTGCATTCTCCAGCACAAACACCCCATTGCCCCTCAACACCACGTACAGTTGAAGTCGGAAGTTTACATACACTTAGGGTGGAGTCATTAAAACTCATTTTTCAACCACCCCACAAATTTCTTGTTAACAAACTATACTTTTGGCAAGTCAGTTGGGGCATCTACTTTGTGCATGACACAACTCATTTTACCAACAATCGTTTAGTTCACTTATAATTCACTGTATCACAATTACAGTGGGTCAGAAGTTTACATACACTAAGTTGACTGTGCCTTTAAACAGCTTGGAAAAATCCAGAAAATTATGTCATGGCTTTAGAAGCTTCTGATAGGCTAATTGACATAATTTGAGTCAATTGGAGATGTACCTGTGGATGTATTTCAAGTCCTACCTTACTCTGTGCCTCTTTGCTTTACATCATGGGAAAATCAAAAGGAAATCAGCCAAGACCTCAGAAAAACAAATGTAGACCTCCACAAGTCTGGTTCATCCTTGGGAGCAATTTCAAAATGCCTGAAGGTACCCACGTTCATCTGTACAAACAATAGTTTGCAAGTATAAACACCATGGGACCACGCAGCCGTCATACCGCTCAGGAAGGAGACACGTTCTATCTCCTAGAGATGAACGTACTTTGGTGCGAAAAGTGCAAATCAATTCCAGAACAACATTAAAGGACCTTGTGAATATGCTGGAGGAAACAGGTCCAAAAGTATCTATATCCACAGTAAAACGAGTCCTATATCAACATAACCTGAAAGGTCGCTCAGCAAGGAAGAAGCCACTGCTCCAAAACCGCCATAAAAACGCTAGATACAGTTTGCAACTGCACATGGGACAAAGATCGTACTTTTTGGAGACATGTTCTCTGGTCTGATGAAACAAAAATATAACTGTTTGGCCATACCTACCATCGTTATGTTTGGAGAAAAAAGGGGGAAGCTTGCAAGCCGAAGAACACCATCCCAACCGTGAGGCACGGGGGTGGCAGCATCATGTTGTGGGGGTGCAGGAGGGACTGGTTGACCTCACAAAATAGATGGCATCATGAGGAAAGGAATATTATGTGGATATACTGAAGCAACATCTCAAGACGAAGAGATCTTCTGTTAGAAGAGATCTTCTGTTAAATCTGACAATTCATCTTGATGGTTGTAAAGTCGTCTCAAATAAAACTGTGAAGGACCTCGGCGTTACTCTTGACCCTGATCTCTCTTTTGACGAACATATCAAGACTGTTTCAAGGACAGCTTTTTTCCATCTACGTAACATTGCAAAAATCAGAAATTTTCTGTCCAAAAATGATGCTGAAAAATTAATCCATGCATTTGTTACTTCTAGGTTAGACTACTGCAATGCTCTACTTTCCGGCTACCCGGATAAAGCACTAAATAAACTTCAGTTAGTGCTAAATACGGCTGCTAGAATCCTGACTAGAACCAAGAAATTTGATCATATTACTCCAGTGCTAGCTTCCCTACACTGGCTTCCCGTTAAGGCAAGGGCTGATTTCAAGGTTTTACTGTTAACCTATAAAGCGTTACATGGGCTTGCTCCTACCTATCTTTCCGAGTTGGTCCTGCCGTACATACCTACACGTACGCTACGGTCACAAGACGCAGGCCTCCTAATTGTCCCTAAAATTTCTAAGCAAACAGCTGGAGGCAGGGCTTTCTCCTATAGATCTCCATTTTTATGGAACAGTCTGCCTACCCATGTGAGAGACGCAGACTCGGTCTCAACCTTTAAGTCTTTACTGAAGACTTATCTCTTCAGTAGGTCATATGATTGAGTGTAGTCTGGCCCAGGAGTGTGAAGGTGAACGGAAAGGCTCTGGAGCAACGAACCGCCCTTGCTATCTCTACAGGGCCTGTTCCCCTCTCTCCACTGGGATTCTCTGCCTCTAACCCTGTTACTGGGGCTGAGTCACTGGCTTGCTGGTGCTCTTTCATGCCATCCCTAGGAGGGGTGCGTCACTTGAGTGGGTTGAGTTACTGACGTGAACTTCCTGTCTGGGTTGGCGCCCCCCCTTGGTTGTGCTGTGGTGGAGACCTTTGTGGGCTATACTCGGCCTTGTCTCAGGATTGTAAGTTGGTGGTTGAGGATATCCCTCTAGTGGTGTGGGGGCTGTGCTTTGGCAGAGTGGGTGGGGTTATATCCTTCCTGTTTGGCCCTGTCCGGGGGTTTCTTCGGATGGGGCCACAGTGTCTCCTGACCGCTCCTGTCTCAGCCTCCAGTATTTATGCTGCAGTAGTTTATGTGTCGGGGGGCTAGGGTCAGTTGGTTATACCTGGAGTACTTCTCCTGTCTTATCCAGTGTCCTGTGTGAATTTAAGTATGCTCTCTCTAATTCTCTCGTTCTCTCTTTCTCTCTGAGAACCTGAGCCCTAGGACCATACGTCAGGACTACAGGGCATGCTGACACCTTGCTGTCCCCAGTCCGCCCGGCCTTGCTGCTATTCCAGTCTCAACTGTTTCTGCCTGCGGTTACGAAACCCCTACCTGTCCCAGACCTGCTGTTTTCAACTCTTAATGATCGGCTATGAAAAGCCAACTGAGATTTATTCCTGATTATTATTTGACCATGCTTGTCATTTATGAACATTTTGAAAATCTTGGCTCTCTCTAATTTTCTCCTTCTCTCTTTCTTTCTCTCGGAGGACCTGGGCCCTAGGACCATGCGTCGGGACTGCCGCCCGTGGTGACTCCTTGCTGTCCCCAGTCCGCCTGGCCTTGCTGCTATTCCAGTTTCAGCTGTTCTGCCTGCGGTTATGGAACCGCCACCTGTCCCAGACCTGTTGTTTTTCAACTCTTAATGATCAGCTATGAAAAGCCAACTGAAAATTATTCATGATTATTATTTGACCATGCTTGTCACTTATGAACATTTTTGAACATCTTGGCATAGTTCTGTTATAATCTCCACCCGGCACAGCCAGAAGAGGACTGGCCACCCCTCATAGCATGGTTCCTCTCTAGGTTTCTTCCTAGGTTTTGGCCTTTCTAGGGAGTTTTTCCTAGCCACCGTGCTTCTACACCTGCATTCTAGCTGTTTGGGGTTTTAGGCTGGGTTTCTGTACAGCACTTCGAGATATTATCTGATGTACGAAGGGCTATATAAAATAAAATTGATTGATTGATTGAAGACATCAGTCAGGAAGATAAAGTTTGGTTGCAAAAGGGTCTTCCAAATGGACAATGACCCCAAGCATACTTCCAAAGTTGTGGCAAAATGGCTTAAGAACAACAACGTCAAGATATTGGAGTGGCCATCACAAAGCCCTGACCTCAATCCCCTAGAAAATTTGTGGGCAGAACTGAAAAAGCGTGTGTGAGCAAGGAGCCCAACAAACTTCAGTCTGTTACACCAGCTCTGTCAGGAGGAATGGGCCAAAACAGGGAATTTTTACTCAGATTAAATGTCAGGAATTGTGAAAACGGAGTTTAAATGTATTTGGCTAAGGTGTATGTAAACTTCCGACTTCAACTGTACACAGCACTCTTTGTTCTATAGCGGTATCCATACACGTTTAGATGCAGTGATCACAATATAGTGGCTATATCCAGGAAAGAGAACGTTTGTCACGACTTCTGCCGAAGTCGTTGCCTCTCCTTGTCCGGGCGGTGTTCGGCGGTCGAATTCACTGGTCTTCTAGCCATCATCGATCCATTTTTCATTTTCCATTGGTTTTGTCTTGTCTTCCCACACACCTGTTGTCAATCCCATTCATTACCTGTTGTGTATTTAACCCTCTGTTTCCCTTCATGTGTTTGTCAGAGATTGTTCGTTGTCAAGTGTTGTATTGATTGTGTATAGGTGTGCGACGGGTCTTCGTACCCAAATTTGTTTTATGTTTTTTCCGTGAGTGTTATGGAGCAGATTACTGGGACTTTAATTAAAGTACTCCATTCTACACTCTATTTGACTCTCCTGCGCCTGACTTCCCCTGCCACTTATACACGCCATTGTGACAACGTTCCACATTCTGGGCCTAAAATAGTGTATAAGAGATCATACAAAATCTTTTGCTGTGATTCTTATGTGGATAATGTTCAAAATATGTGTTGGTTTGATGTGAACAGTAAGGGGCATACAGATGCTGCACTTGATGAATTTATGACATTGCTTCTTCCAATTATTGATAAACACGCACCTGTTAAGAAACTGACTTTTAGAACTGTTAAGGCTCCATGGATTGATGAGGAATTTAAAAACTGTATGGTTGAAAGAGATGGGGCAAAAGGAGTGGCTAATAAGTCTGGCTGCACATCTGATTGGCTGACTTCCTGCAAATGTAGAAATTATGAGACTAAACTCAGCAAAAAGAATCAGAAACCGTATTATGAAGCTAAGTTCAATAATATAAATAATGTAGGGAAAAAACTTTAGAGTACTTTAAATTAAATTATGGGCAGAAAGACAAATTCATTTCCATCTTTCATTGAATCAGATGGCTTATTCATCACAAAACCATTTGATGTTGCCAATCATTTAAATTATTATTTCATTGGCAAAGTGGGCAAACTTAAGCAGGAAATGCCAACAACAAGGGGCTCCCGAGTGGCGCAGCTGTCACGACTTCCACCTTAGTTAGTTCCTCTCCCTGTTCGGCCGGCGCTCGGCGTTCGGCGTCGCCGGCCTACTAGCCATCACCGATCCTTTTTTCCTTTTGAGTTTGTTTTGTCTTTGGTTATTTCACACCTGGTTTCATTTGCCTTCATTTCTGTGTGTAGATATTTACCCTGTTGCCTGCCTAGGTTTGTGCGGGATTGTTTTATTTTGTGATGTAGCTCGGTGAGGTTGTGACCTATTTTTTGTTTCATGCATTGAATAAGAGTGTGTTATTTAGGAGCTTTGTTTGTTCCTCCGTGTGAGTAACGGGTGTCTCTTTGTCGAGGGCGTTTGACTTTTGGATTGTGCCATACCTGTATTTGGTGGACTTGCCTATTAAAAGTACGCATCTCAGACATCTCTGCTCTCCTGCTCCTGACTCCTACCTCCTAACGCAACATGGTCACAGAATCCCGCACCAGATCGATGGAGTCAGCAGGAGCTGAACTCCCAACATCTATGGAGGAGCGCATTCAACACCACATGGCAGTGTTACAACGGCTGGGTACCGCAATGGATACGGTGATGGTGACGATGGAAAGATAGGAAGGCCACCTCTCTCCTACACCTCCACCAGCCACACTCCAACCAGTACCACAACCCTCTCCTTCATTGCCTGGTCCCAGTGGTATTCGACTCTCACTCCCGAGGGAGTACGATGGGACGGCGGCCGGGTGGCAGGGGTTCTTACTCCAGATGGAGTTATACCTGGCAACCGTTCACCCGGCTCCTTCGGGAGGTGAGAGCGTGAACGCCCTTGTCTCCTGCCTCTCAG
Organism: Salvelinus fontinalis; assembly: GCF_029448725.1. Lineage (NCBI taxonomy): Eukaryota > Metazoa > Chordata > Actinopteri > Salmoniformes > Salmonidae > Salvelinus > Salvelinus fontinalis. The sequence continues at coordinate 24,630 of NW_026601968.1, forward strand.
GCAAAGCCCTGGAGTGGGCCAACGTGGTATGGAACGATCCAGACTCAGCGAGGGACAACTACCCAGAGTTCACCCGCCGCTTTCGGGCCGTGTTCGACCACCCACCTGAGGGCCGAGCGACGGGTGAAAGGCTGTTCCATCTAAGGCAGGAGAAGAGGAGAGCACAGGACTTTGCCCTAGAGTTCCAGACCTTGACCGCTGGCGCGGGATGGAACAACATGGCCCTGATCGATCACTACAGGTGCAGTTTGCGCGAGGACGTCCGTAGGGAGCTAGCCTGTAGAGACACCACCCTCTGCTTGGACCAGCTGATAGACATGTCCATTCGTTTGGACAACTTGCTGGCGACCCACGGACGTCCGGATCGGGTCCTGTCAGTTTCATCCCCCAGCCCCTCCACTCCAATACCCATGGAGCTAGGAGGTGCTGCAGCGAGGGTGACCGGAGGAGGAGCCCTTTCCTGTACCAGCTATGGTCGTAGAGGGAACACTGCTGACCGGTGCTGGAGGGGTCCTTCGGGGAGTCGAGATGTCAGGCCGAGCACTGCTCGGACACCCCAGGTGAGTCGGCACCAGGCTCACCCAGAGCCCCCCGTTGGTCACATGTATGTGTTAATTTCTTTTCCTGAATTTTCCCCTCATTCCCGGCATAAGGCGCTAGTAGATTCAGGCGCAGCAGGGAATTTTAATGTCCGCAGTTTTGCACATAGTTTAGGGATCCCCTTTGTTCAGATTGATAAACCCTTCCCAGTGCACGCCTTAGATAGCCGACCATTAGGGTCAGGGCTAGTCAGGGAGGCCACGGCTCCACTGGGCATGGTTACGCAGGAGGGTCAGGAGGAGAGAATGAGTCTCTTCCTCGTTCATTCTCCTGCGTTTCCGGTGGTGCTGGGGATCCCCTGGTTGGCCCGTTACAACCCCAAGATTTCCTTGCAACAGAGGGCTCTAAAGGGGTAGTCAGAGGAGTGCTCAGGCAGGTGTGTAGGGGTTTCCCATCGGTGCAACGACGGTGGGAAGTCCAGAGCAAATCTCCACCGTGCGCATTCCCTCAGAATATGCCAATTTGGCTATCGCCTTCTGTAAAAAGGCGGCGACCCAATTACCACCTCATCGACGAGGGGATTGTGCAATAAATCTCCTGGTAGACGCTGCACTTTCCAGGAGTCACGTGTATCCCCTGTCACAGGAGGAGACGGTGGCTATGGAGACATATGTCTCTGAATCTCTGGGGCAGGGGTACATTCGGCCCGCCACATCACCTGCCTCCTCCAGTTTATTTTCTGTGAAGAAGGAGGGAGGTTTGCATCCGTGCATTGACTATAGAGGTTTAAATTCCATCACGGTGGGGTACAGTTACCCGCTACCTCTCATTGCCACGGCGATTGAGTCATTTCACGGGACATGCTTTTTCACAAAACTGGATCTCAGGAGCGTGTATAACGTGGTGCGTATCTGGGAGGGAGATGAGTGGAAGACAGCGTTTAGTACCACATCCGGCCATTATGAGTACCTCGTCATGCCGTACGGCTTGAAGAATGCTCCAGCAGTCTTCCAATCTTTTGTAGACGAGATTCTCAGGGAACTGCACGGGCGGGTGTGGTGGATTATATCGATGACATTCTAGTCTATTCCGCTACACGCGCCGCGCATGTGTCTCTGGTGCGCAAGGTACTTGGGTGACTATTGGAGCATGACCTGTACGTCAAGTCTGAGAAATGCTTGATGAAAGGATGAATCTGATGTGGTTCTCTCACTATGAGATGAAGGATGAGTCTGGTGTGGTTCTCTCACTATGAGATGAAAGGATGAGTCTGATGTGGTTCTCTCACTATGAGATATGTTAGTATAGGATGGTTTGCTAGAGTGTAGACTACCTGTGTTGCTGATGCCCTGACACACATGTGCAACTCCCGACTGAAGGAGTGGACATGGGTCAGAGGGTCGGAGATGCATCCGCTCCTCTCTCTGCTGCGTGTAGTCCAACCAGACCGAGAATTGATGATGATGTAAATCAAGTGTTATCAAGTGTTAATCAAATGGTATGCTGCTGGGGCAGGACAGATGATATTTATACTAAGGTGCTCAGGCACAGGTAGACCCCTATCTGTACCACAAGGTTTCATTTCCAGTTTTTAGGACTACAAACTGGCGAGCTCTATTGCCACAACCATATGTGACAATTTAAAGAGACAAAGAATGCTTTGAGTACAAAACTGTGGGTACATTAGAGACCATTAGAGGCCATTTTCTCTGGCACGCTCAATTCTGTTAGCATATCTTTCAAGTCTAATGTGACAAAAAAAGTTGTGGAGAATCTAAGGCTGGTGATTGTTTTTTTAAGACTTTGCAAACCCTAGAGGTTAGGAATCTGGGCTAATATCCATACTGTTTCTCTCTAGCAAAACACACAACACAGAATTGGTCTTGACCTGACCCTTAAAAACAATGTGCACACACAAACCATTGATGCTAAAATTATTTTATTATTTTATAATGCTTGAAGAATTTAAGAATGTATATAGAAAACAAGGGAAAGAATGAAAATGAATTTCAGAAAATATTTGTCAAATTGCAGAGGTCACTTCTTAGCAAGGAAAACGTCAGGAACTGAAAAAAGACAAAACAAGTAGCACTGTTAGAATCATGTAATACTGTGTCAAATAAACTTCACTTATCAGTTTTAACATTCTCCTCTCTTACCTATGCATTCTGCCTTCGTTCTTTTTTGCATATAAGGGATTTCAGGACCTTAGCCAAACTATTTTTCCCAGCTGCAAATATAGAGACATCTGAGAGAGAGAGAGCGAGAGAGGGAGAGAGAGAGAGTGTTAGACAGAGAGACAGAGATTGATAGAGATAGGAAAACAGAGTAAATGCGTGTGCGTGTGAGATATATATATATATATAGAAAGAAAGAAAATGATCCAGAACAAACATCAGCCATGTTTCCTAAAATAGACTTGAGTAAACATCAAACAGTTCTATTCCAATTGAGTACCAGAACCTATAGTGTGCTTGTGTGGTCTCTTTCTCTCTCTCTCTCTCTGGCTCTCTCTGTCTATATGTCTTGCTTTGTCCGTCTGCCTCTTTCTGTGTCTCTCTCTTTTAATTTTTTGTCTCCCTCTATATCTTTCATCCTTTTTACCTGTACCTCACTGTGCCATCAAATATTTTGTGAAAAGTCTGTCCCTCTCTATCCTGCTTCATGTTTTACCTTTGCATTTTACTGGCTGTTGATCATGCGGGTCCTTGCTTTTTAGCCCTGATGCAGTGAAAATAGAGTAATCTAAGGACAGAAAGGAATATATATGAATGGAGACTTGATAGGACAATAACACACAGCAATAAAAGTATAGTTAAGGCCTATAAGCTGTTTCAATGCACTAGAGGAGTACTGTGTTAATAAACTGCAGTCACACATAACTCAGTACCTTAGTGAGATACACTGCTGTTACTTAAATGAATAGTTTTATTAGCCTCCCCATGTGGATTAAGATGGCGTCGTCTGAGTGATGCTAAACCACCCTGAAGAAGGCTGCAAAGCCGAAACATCTGTGTACGCCATCCCTGATGCAGTTAAAATATATATTTTTTAAATCTAAAAATGACGTAAGCTTTATGTGACATCTTTTCGAGTGCAGACCATCGCACTGTTTTACTTATTTGAATTTACAGGTTTTTCGCACCAACCTAACTTTTGGGAGAGAGCAATGGTGCTCTTCGCTATTAAACCACAGATAATTCAATGTTTTGTGTTAGAGTCCCATGTCACTTTGCCTGGTCCTACCTTTACACTGTGGTTGTCTGGTCTGTTTGCTTGTCCCTTCCTGATTCTCTACCCTGGCCATGTGATCCTGCAGGGCCTTCTCATTCCTCAGCCTGCTCTGCTCTTCTTTAGACACCTCCTTTTTATTTCCCTCTGTCCCTTTGGCCATCTCTTTATCTCTCCTTTCCTTCTGACCAAGCCCCCGTTTCCCTTCTTCCACCATCCTCTCATATTTTTCCATAATGAGCTCTGCATCTGTCTTTGGCTCTGTCACTTTGTCATTCCCATCTTTCTTTTGGACAATCTCACTTTTGTTACTCACTTTGGCCTGCTGAACCGGGGGGACCTTGGCCATGCCTGAGAGAGAGAGAGAGAGAGAGCGAGAGAGACAGACAGACAGACAGAGAGGGGGGTTTGGAAATAAACATCATTGCTGTTATTTAGAGCTTAGTGTGTCTCAGTTGGTA